>NC_056432.1:15386144-15426144 GCF_018296145.1 Oncorhynchus tshawytscha
ATGGAGAGTGATAGATAAAGTGCCTGTCATTCACAGAGTTCTAGTATAAGAGTTCTGCAGAACTGCCCAGAGCTAGCCTCGTACGAACCATCCTGAGCTGCCCAGAGCTAGCCTCGTACGAACCATCCGGAGCTGCCCAGAGCTAGCCCCGTACGAACCATCCTGAGCTGCCCAGAGCTAGCCTCGTACAAACCATCCTGAACTGCCCAGAGCTAGCCTCGTGCGAAACATTATGAGCTGCCCAGAGCTAGCCTTGTACAAACTATCATGAGCTGCCCAGAGCTATCCTCTTACAAACCATCCTGAGCTGCCCAGAGTTAGCCTCGTACGAACCATCCTGAGCTGCCCAGAGCTAGCCTCGTACGAACCATTCTGAGCTGCCCAAGGCACAGAGGCTGCACTAATGATCCTGGAATACCTCACACTAGGAAAGCAGCATTTCCTAAGATAAACATAGCGTAGAGTTCAGCCTGTTTAACTGCAATGAAGCCAACAAATACACCCACACAGCAAAACACACATTAAATAAGCAAAGCTGAAATCTCAATAAGAGCAAAACATATTTTATTTGAAAGTGCCTGGTCTGTCTCAGTTGATGATGATTAATAACTTGGTTAGCACACTCATCTTTTCCCAGGCCTTTTCTATTTTTCCAATTCAGTTTTTCTACAATGTCATTTCTTAGGGAATAATAATGACAGCAAAGGCTTGGACTCAAAGTTATTACAAGCAAACACTTATGACACAGCAATATGTCACTGCACTGACAGTGCCTACCACATGGTGCCATAACACTGCCATCTAAAACCCCTCACTGACGACTACTACCTGCAGTGTGGGCCAAATGTAAATGACAAGGCCTCGTTGAAGGCTTATTGGATTCATAACTCCGAGCCTGCCAATAGCTCCCTCATGTTTTAAACAACGAGGTGTAGAACTGCCTGGATGCTGTCAAAACTTCCCAGTTGAAGTTTGATGGCAAAACTTTTGTAATCTCTCACAGGGAAGATATTAATGCAAATAACTTTGGAGGGATGGGGGGATCGACTATCAAATTATGTTATTTAATAATTCTGTGATTTACTTATTTGTCAGAGACTTAAACATCAATCAGATCTATTTTGTAACCAGGAGGGTAGGAGCATCGCCCGTTCACAATGAATTTATCGTGACTGAGAAGGCTTATAGTTACGTATTGGCTCAACACATATTTAACCATGGGATGTTAAATAAAACAACTTGAGCCAATATTCAATGCTTCAAAGGACATGAAACATGTCTTTTGTTAAAAAAATAAAAATAAATTGTTGATTTAACTGCCTTTTGATAGGACATTTATTCTATTTCCTTTGTCTTCAGTAACACCTATAAGAGATGACAGGTCTCAGGGTTCGATTCATGTCCTCGCTCTCACATCGATAGGTGAAGGACCAATTTCAGCACAATTGCTAGTGTCCAGTCAACACACAAACAGCCTATTCTCTCTCATCTGCTTAACCTTAGTCACAAGAAAAGAGTAGCAATGTCACAACATCATAGAGATCCAGGGCAGATTCAGCCTTCAGAATGAACACAGGCTAGCTTATTGCTACGTGTTGTTGGCAGTGTCACGCCGTTGCATAAGAATTGCAAACGAGGGTAACCCTATCAAAGTCAAGCCCATTCCGCCTCACTCCTGTATCAGTATTAATGAGACTTGTGGATAATTAGTTGAACAGAGAAAAGTATAATAGCTTTCACAAAGGCCTTGCTCTCTAAGGAGGAGAAGAGGGTGTCAGGCGTCAGGGCTGTTTTGACGTGACGATCTATAACAGCACAAAGGAACACTGAAAGCCTCTCTAATGGAGAATGCATCCCTGCACAAAGCACAACCACAGCAGAGTGAGTGAGTGAGTGAGTGAGTGAGTGAGTGAGTGAGTGAGTGAGTGAGTGAGTGAGTGAGTGAGAGAGTGTGAGTGAGTGAGTGAGTGAGTGAGTGAGTGAGAATGAGAGAAAGAAAGAGAGAGAGAGAGAAAGAAAGAGAGAGTGAAAGAAAGAGAGAGCGAGATAGAAAGAGAGAGAGTGAAAGAAAGAGAGAGCGAGAGAGATAGAAAGAGAGAGAGTGAAAGAAAGAGAGAGCGAGAGAGATAGAAAAGAGAAGAGAGAGATAGAAAGAGAATGAGAGAGAGAATGAGAGAGAGAATGAGAGAGAGAAAGGGAGAGAGAATGAGAGAGAAAGAGGGGCAGTCTATATTAGCAGTGTCCTCTGAGACTTCACCCTGCTAAAACGTTCTTTGTCCTACGACGTTGTTCTCTTTGCTGTCGGTGTGTGTGTGTTGTAAAGAGGTTGAGGGCTTTGCTGTGCGAATGTCAGCCACTGTAGTCTTGTGCGCACTAGCCCATGATAGATGTGTGCCACGCGATGCCTGCGCGAGCTCCGCAATTTCCTTTTGGGCTGCAAAGAGAGCCCAATCAATCAACGGTGAAAACCTGATGAGTGGTTAAACACAGAAAAGCATCCTATGTTTCCTCTAAGATCAATCACAAAAGGCTGACATTTTCGGTGTGTCGGGTACAGTCGAGCCACTAAATCCTATTTGGCAGGTTTTAGGAACATTAGCTTGTTCCGATGCTGGGGGATTGTATATTTACCCAGCTAAATTGCATTAGGCCGAGGGATAAACCATATGAACTGAGTATACAAAAAATTAGGAACACCTGCTCTTTCCATGACATAGACTGACCAGGTGAATCCAGGTGAAAGATATGATCCCTTACTGATTTCACCGGTTAAATCCACTTCAATCAGTGTAGCTGGATTGTGTATGTATGAAATTCAGAGGGTGAATGGGCAAGACAGAATATCTAAGTACCTTTGAACAGGGTACGGTAGTAGGTGACAGGCGCACCGGTTTGAGTGTTTCAAGAACTGCAACGCTGCTGGGCTTTTCAAGGTCAACAGTTTACCATGTGTATTAAGAATGATCCACCACCCAAAGGACATCCAGCCAACTTTACACAATTGTGAGAAGATTTGGAGTCAACACGGGCCAGCATCCCTGTGGAACGCATTTCAACACCTTGTAGAGTCCATGCCCCTGACGAATTGAGGCTGTTTTGAGGGCAAAAGGGGTGCAACTTAATATTAGGAAGGTTTTCCTAATGTTTTGTACACTCAGTGTACATTAAAGACCGCAATCTAAACTCCTCAGTCAACTCCGTATACAGTCTACCTAAGACCATGCACCTTTAAATCGGATTAATCATATTTGATTATGATCAGGCATTGAGGCATAGAGCCACACTTGGCTATGTTACTGGGATTTCTTCCCTGTGGTTATTCTGGGTATTTCATTTTTCTCATCCAGCATTTCTCGATGTGTTACTATATACGTTCCACATGCATATGCCACAAAAGTCTGCTGTAAAGTGCATCTTTCAACCAACAAACAATGTTGTTCACATTTAAAACGTCTCAGCAACCTGAGGAATGCTTAACGTTATAGCCTCGATTACAATCTCTGGTGGTCCCACATAAAATGGGTTGAATGGTGGAGAGGGGGCAGAGTGAATCAGGGGCGGATTGAACCAACCACTGTGCTTGGCTGATCATCAGCATGATTACCTTGTATTTACAGTCACAGAATATTCTGAGAAGCTGGCACCCCCCACCCTAACTGTGACTTCACAGAACCTCAATCCTCAACCATCCCCCATCCTGACCCCTTATCAGGGCTAGTAGAGAGGAACCCTCCCTCATCACCACACTTGTTAGAGCACGTCATTTCTGTTAGCCAGGCTCCATATCCACTGTCCTCAATTTGAATCAGCTGTGCAAAAACCAAAATGTGCACCCAGGGGGCCCCTGGACCGAGTTTGGGAAACACTGCGTTAGAGGACTGAGTTACAATGAGGACAGAGCCTGAAAAACAGAAATGACTGACAACCCAATAAATCCACAAGGGACTGTGTACATATCTATGTATTGGGATACATAATTGAGCCACAACTCTAGAGCGTACCTGCTTGTAGTCCTAAAAAACAAAAATGTGTTACCTCTGGTTAGTTCAGCCATTCCTTTTCCTTTTCTTTGTAAAACCCTTTTTTTTGCCTACGACACCTGGTATTCCCAGGCGGTCTCCCATGCCAGTACTAACCAGGCCCGACCCTGAACAGGCAAGATCAGGGTGGTATGGCCACATGCGTATTTTTCCATGTTTTTTCTCCCTGTTTTCTCCCTGAATTAGGTCCTTTGGCTAATCTCTGCAACTCCTTAATGGGCTCGGGAGAGGCAAAGGTTGAGTCGTGCATCCTCCAAAACACTACCCGCCTGGCCGTCTACTTCATATCACACTGCTCGCTTAACCCGGATGTTAGCCGCAACAATGTGTCGGAGGAAACACTGATCGACTGACTCCCTGGGTCAGCTTGCAGGCACCCGGCACTGTCTCAAGGAGTCGCTAGAGCACGATGAGCCAAGGAAAGCCCCACCGGCCAAACCCTCCCCTACCCTGGAAAGTCCTAGGCCAATTTTGGGGGTCCCAGTGACGGCCGGTTGTGACACAGCCAGGGATCAAACCCCAGGCTGTAGTGACGTCTTAGCACTGTGGGGCAGGGCGTTTGACTGCTGTGCCACCCAGGACCAGCCATTCATATGGGGGAAATTAATGAGGAAAGAACGAGGTTTGGGGAAAATAAGGTCTGAGGATAACACAGGTTTAGGATATTAATATCACTTTATTGGTCAATTGCACACAGATCCAAACTAAATTTGACTTGTTCTTTTAACCCAGCCCCTTGAAAGACACACATACAGTTTTTTTGAAGCGGTGCAGGGGGCTGCCACACTGGGCACCATTGTTGTGGGGGTTAAGTGCCTTGGTCAAGGGCACACCGGCAGGCAATAGCATCTAGGATTTGATACCAGCAACCCTCAGATTGCCAGCTCTGTTCCTGCCATATTTTTCCCGTCGGCCCCGGGATTCGAATTGGTAACCACCTGGTTGCCTGCCCCCCATATCTTATTTGTTTTGTTCTATGAGATAATATCAGTCAGTTAACATGACATTTATTAATTATGAAGCCTCTATGAGTTTAAATGTGCTTGTTCTGATTGCATAAATGAAGAAAACGTTAGCTGATGAAGATTATTTAATAGAAAAAAAATGATTAGATCTCCTAAGCCTATGTTTACCACATACAGTGGGGCAAAAAAGTATTTAGTCAGCCACCAATTGTGCAAGTTCTCCCACTTAAAAAGATGAGAGAGGCCTGCAATTTTCATCACAGGTACACTTCAACTATGACAGACAAAATTATTTTTAATGAATTTATTTGCAAATTATGGTGGAAAATAAGTATTTGGTCAATAACAAAAGTTTATCTCAATACCTTGTTATATATCCTTTGTTGGCAATGACAGAGGTCAAACATTTTCGGTAAGTCTTCACAAGGTTTTCACACACTGTTGCTGGTATTTTGGCCCATTCCTCCATGCAGATCTCCTCTAGAGCAGTGATGTTTTGGGGCTGTTGCTGGGCAACACGGACTTTCAACTCCCTCCAAAGATTTTCTATGGGGTTGAGATCTGGAGACTGGCTAGGCCACTCCAGGACCTTGAAATGCTTCTTACAAAGCCACTCCTTTGTTGCACGGGGGGTGTGTTTGGGATCATTGTCATGCTGAAAGACCCAGCCACGTTTCATCTTCAATGCCCTTGCTGATGGAAGGAGGTTTTCACTCAAAATCTCACGATACATGGCCCCATTCATTCTTTCCTTTACATGGATCAGTCGTCCTGGTCCCTTTGCAGAAAAACTGCCCCAAAACATGATGTTTCCACCCCCATGCTTCACAGTAGGTATGGTGTTCTTTGGATGCAACTCAGCATTCTTTGTCCTCCAAACACGACTAGTTGAGTTTTTACCAAAAAGTTATATTTTGGTTTCATCTGACCATATGACATTCTCCGAGTCTTCTTCTGGATCATCCAAATGCTCTCTAGCAAACTTCAGGCGGGCCTGGACATGTACTGGCTTAAGCAGGGGGACACGCCTGGCACTGCAGGATTTGAGTCCCTGGAGGCGTAGTGTGTTACTGATGGTAGGCTTTGTTACGTTGGTCCCAGCTCTCTGCAGGTCATTCACTAGGTCCCCCCGTGTGGTTCTGGCATTTTTGCTCACCGTTCACCATTTTTAGATCTTGCGTGGAGCCCCAGATCGAATGAGATTATCAGTGGTCTTGTATGTCTTCCATTTCCTAATAATTGCTCCCACAGTTGATTACCTCAAACCAAGCTGCTTACCTATTGCAGATTCAGTCTTCCCAGCCTGGTACAGGTCTACAATTTTGTTTCTGGTGTCCTTTGACAGCTCTTTGGTCTTGGCCATAGTGGAGTTTGGAGTGTGACTGTTTGAGGTTGTGGACAGGTGTCTTTTATACTGATAACAAGTTCAAACAGGTGCCATTAATACAGGTAACGAGTGGAGGACAGAGGAGCCTCTTAAAGAAGAAGTTACAGGTCTGTGAGAGACAGAAATCTTGCTTGTTTGTAGGTGACCAAATACTTATTTTCCACCATAATTTGCAAATAAATTCATTAAAAATCCTACAATGTGATTTTCTGGATTTTTTTTCTCATTTTGTCTGTCATAATTGAAGTGTACCTATGATGAAAATTACAGGCCCCTCTCATCTTTTTAAGTGGGAGAACTTGCACAATTGGTGGCTGACTAAATACTTTTTTGCCCCACTGTACCTTATTTTCGGCATTTAGCCAAAAACAATACAAAAACAAAATGTATTTCATGTGGCAGAGTTAGTGTCTACAGAAAGATGACATTACCATTGCTCTTTATTCAAGTCTGTTTTACACAACAATGGGAAAAGTGTATGGTCTGAAAAGGCCAAAAAAGTACAGTAAAGATATACATAAAATAGTTTATAGATTATGCAATCAAATGTAATTTGTAACACATTGTGAACCCTCAGTCCTTTCAATTGTGTGTATTTTCCACTTGCATGCATTCAAGGGTGGTAAATTAGGAAGTTCCAATTCAGAGCCTCTGCTCTAAATGTATACTTGGTGAGACGGCACAGGGCTCTAACATTGGCCTGATTATGTCACTTCCTTTTATTTGACACTGCTTCTTCAGCCCATCCTTCCCAGTGCTCTCTGATAGCAACTGGCATGGGTCCACATTAACGGACAGTAGCCTTCTCAGCAGGACACATCCTGGGATGCTTTTAGTAAGTCCTTTCCTCTTTACCTTTCTATCTGTACATGTCCTTGCACCCTGCCATGACGAAATGGATCAGACACATTGACATTTGACAATGACAGACGAATGCACTTGCAAAGTCAGAAAGTATAAAAGGCACATCAAAGACGTAAGACGGAACTGCCTAAGACTCCGGCATGTCAAATATATCTCCCAGGGAGGTCAAAACAAAATACACCGACCGTTGACAGAAGAGGAAGAGAAGGAAAGACTAGTCAGAACATGGAAATGTCACAACAGTAGCAGAGGGGACCTTGGAAGAAAGTTATTCCTGTTCTGACCATGTGAGCCAATCAAACCTAATTAGGCCTGAGCCAATCAGATGAAGACTGCTCCAGGAGAAGAGTCGCCGCACCAGGGTGGTCAACGAAAGTTCGCTGGCATAAGTCTCTCCATAATACAGTCAGGCATTGACTGATTCACTTATTATTGGCAATGCATAGGCCCTTATCACGCATTGGACATTCTGTGGATCTGGAAAAGTCATGAATGCCCAGCTCGTAATGCAATGAAAGAAAGCCTGTGCTTCATTCCATAAAGAGTTTTGTTAACCAGTCAAGCTCATATGACTACATCGAGGTCTGTCAAGCACATTTCTCAAAAGGAAGAAAGTACGGGAGGAAAAGCTACAACAAAGAGATGCATAGAGGAAGTTAAAAGGTCATGGTGTTTTCCATTTCCTTTCATCCAATATATACAGGGAATGTGATCCCATACAAGGTTACTCCAATAGAGGTCTTAATATTCGCAGAAAAAGTCCCAGCTGACTCCTCTTAAGCACCTCTGTGCAGAACACAAACACAGCTTCTTTCCTAACAGTTCATTAATAATAAGTGCCGAGCCTCATATGTCAGCACTGCTTCTGACACGTCAGGAATTGGAAATAAAGCAGCACATAATTATGTGTGAAAGAGTGATCTGTTCAACATCAGTAACATGATTTAAATAGTGTATTAGACTGAATGGAGATCATACTGCCATTAAGTGGTCAAATCTGCAATAAGGCTAAATTAGCATTAGTGCGTATAAGGTATTACTCACACACTTGAACTAATAAGAGGACGAAAAAGCTGTGCCAAGCTTTTCACTTAGTACCTTTTTTCAAACATCACAGTGGAATCGTAGAGATGATTCTATGCAGATTGAAAGAGAAGGGAATTGGCTACTTTAGGAGCACCATTATGCATACTGTAAAGAAGCTTGCACTGTGCAAGAACTCACACTGAATGTACCGGAATTGTGAGGAGCTTTTAGCATGTCAATGTCTGAGTGGTCCAGGTCTAAGAGTAGAGCACAGAAATGCAGCATGGCCATTATATAAAGTGCTATTTTACACAGAAAGTCCAGTCTTGTGTTACATAATGGCCAACCAGTGCCCATTAAACCTGCAATTCCTCCCCTGTTTACAAAAAGAGACGTAGATACAGTGCATTCAGAAAGTATTCAGACCCCTTCCATTTTTCCACATTTTGTTGCGTTACATAATTATTCTAAAATGGACTAAATACCCTTTTCCCCCTCATCAATCTACACACAATACCCCGTAATCACATAGCAAAAACTGGATTTTAGACTTTTCTTTCAAACTTATTAAAAATATAAAACAGAAATAACTTATTTATATACTGTAAGTATTCAGACCCTTTGCTATGAGACTCGGAAATGAAGCATCCTGTTTCCATTTGTCATCATTGAGATGTTTCTTCAACCTGATTGGAATCCACCTGTTTTAAATTGAATTAATTGGTCATGATTTGGAAAGGCATACACCTGTATATCTAAGGTCCCACAGTTAAAAGTGCATGTCAGAGCAGAAACCAAGCCGTGAGGTTGAAGGAATTGTACGGTAGAGTAGCCAGACAGAAGCAGTAAAAGGGTACATGACAGCCCGCTTAAATTTTGCTGAAAGGCACCTAAAGGATTCTCAGACCATGACAAACAAGATTCTCTGGTCTGATGAAACCAAGATTGAACTATTTGGCCTGAACGCTAAGCGTCTCGTCTGGAGGAAACCTGGCACCATCCCTACGGTGAAGCATAGTGGTGGCAGCATCATACTGTGGGGATGTTATTCAGTGGCAGGGACTGGGAGACTAGTCAGGATCGAGGGAAAGATGAACGGAGCAAAGTACAGAGAGATCCTTGATGAAAACCTGCTCCAGAGCGCTCAGAGCCTCACACTGGGGCTGACCTTCTAACAGGGCTATGACCATAAGCACACAGCCAAGACAACACAGGAGTGGCTTTGGGACAAGCCACTGAATGTCCTTGAGTGGCCCAGCCAGAGCTTGGATTTGAACCTGGTCAAACATCTCTGGAGAGACCTGAAAATAGCTGTGCAGTGATGCTCCCCATCCAACGTGACAGACCTTGAAAGGACCTGCAGAGAAGAATGGAAGAAACTCCCAAATACAGTTGTGCCAAGCTTGTAGCTTCATACCCAAGAAGACTCAAGGCTGTAATCGCTACCAAAGTTGCTTCAAGAAAGTACTGAGTAAAGGGTCTGAATACTTGAGTAAATGTGATATTTTAGTTTTTTTGCAAAAATGTCTAAAAATCTGTTTTTGCTTTGTCATTCTGGGGTATTGCGTATAGATTGATGAGGGTGAAAAACGATTTCATGCATTTTAGAATAAGGCTGTAACGTAACAAAATATGGAAAAAGTCAATGGCTCTGAATACTTGCCGAATGCACAGTACATTATTAATATATTAAACAAGTTTATGGGGATTAATAAGGCCCTCACAAGCGAAATAATGAATGCTCCCTTACCACATATTAAAAATGCATATCAAATTCATCGTTAATTAAAACCAGTAGAGAGCAAACAGGTATTGCAGTAATTAAAAATGATGTGTATTTCGTATCCAATAAAGAGAAGAGATACTGTTACATTCCCAAGTTTCTGTGTTGTTGTGGGTTTCTATGTGTATGTATTTCAGGAAATGGCTTCCTGGATTCCTAAGCAGCTGATTGGTCGACCCCATCGCTGATTGGAGCTCTGACCCCTCCTGCTTGTCAGGGGATACAGCTGTCTCTTCAATTACCAACTTGATAAAAGCCAGTGTTCCTCCCTCAGGGAGGAGAGCATATTTTTATGTCCTGTGTTGGTTGTTGTGGCAGTCAGTAAAAGTTTTGATGATATTATTTTGTAGCCGCTCCTTCATAGGTATGTGTATGCCAATAGGACTTAGTGTTATTGGTTAATGAAATTGTTCACATAAATTATTCGGTTTCATTTGTTCCCAGGGGGGGAAGGGGAATGCACCTTGGGAGCGTGCCTGTGGGCATACATAACCCGTAGTATTTAATCTGTCTATGCACACTAGGTAAGTCTTCTAGAGAGAGGATTCCTTAACTTTGACTTTCTTTGCTTTGGTTCCGTCCAGACCCTTTTCCCCACATTGCCGTATTTAGAAATAATAAATTCCCTGTAAATGGTATTTTTCTCTGCCTCTGACGTCCTTCCCGCACCTACGATCACATACTTTTTTCACTCCACGGGGAGTTGAGATGTAGTGGGGTATTGCGTTCCCTCCTCCAAGAGGCGTACGTAACAGAATTGTATGTCCTGATGTTCACAAAATTGCAGATATTTCCTGAAGCTGTCGGCGAATGCTATACAAATGTGTCACACTTCGTTTTTTTAAGCACTGCTTCAGATTTCAACTTTAGCATTACAAAATAATGTTTCTCCCCAATTCTGTGATACATATACAGTACCAGTCAAAAGTATGGACACACCTACTCATTCAAGGGTTTTTCTTTATTTATACTATTTTCTACATTGTATAATAATTGTGAAGACATCAAAACTATGAAATAACACATAAGTAATCATGTAGTAACCAATATCAAAATATATTTTAGATTCTTCAAAGTAGCCACCTTTTGACTTGATGACAGATTAGCACACTTTTGGCATTCTCTCAACCAGCTTCACCTGGAATGCTTTTCCAATAGTCTTGAAGGAGTTCCCACATATGCTGAGCACTTGAAGGCTGCTTTTCACTCACTCTGCGGTCCAACATTCCAAACCATCTCAGTTGGGTTGCGGTTGAGTGATTGTGGAGGCCAGGTCATCTGATGCAGCACTCCATCGCTCTCATTCTTGGTCAAATAGCCCTTACACAGTCTGAAGGTGTGTTGGGTGATTGTCCTGTTGAAAAACAAATGATAGTACACTAAGCGCAAACCAGATGGGATGGCGTATTGCTGCCGAATGGGATGGCGTATTGCTGCAGAATTCAAGTGTCCCTTGAATTCTAAATAAATCACTGACAGTGTCACCAGCAAAGCACTCCCACACCTTTACACCTCCTCCTTCATGATTCACGGTGTGAACCACAAATGCGGAGATCATCCGTTCACCTGCTCTGCATCTCAAAAAGACATGGCAGTTGGAACCAAAAATCTCAAATTTGGACTCATCAGACCAAAGGACTGATTTCCACCGGTCTAATGTCCATTGCTCGTGTTTCTTGACCCAAACAACTCTCTTCTTATTATTGGTGTCCTTTAGTAGTGGTTTCTTTGCAGAAATTCTACCATTAAGGTCTGTTTCATGCAATCTCCTCTGAACAGTTGATGTTGAGATGTGTCTTTTACTTGAACTCAGTGAAGCACTTATTTGGGCTGCAATTTCTGAGGCTGGTAACTTTAATGAACTTATCCTCTGCAGCAGGGGTAACTCTGGGTCTTCCTTTACTGTGGCGGTCCTCATGAGAGCCAGTTTCATCACAGCGCTTGATGGTTTTTGCGACTGCACTTGAAGAAACTTTCAAAGTTCATGAAATGGCTGTGATGCCTAGATGAAGGCTGTGTTGCCTGGATGAAGGCTGTGATGCCTGGATGAAGGCTGTGATGCCTGGATGAAGGCTGTGATGCCTGGATGAAGGCTGTGATGCCTGGATGAAGGCTGTGTTGCCTGGATGAAGGCTGTGATGCCTGGATGAAGGCTGTGTTGCCTGGATGAAGGCTGTGATGCCTGGATGAAGGCTGTGATGCCTGGATGAAGGCTGTGATGCCTGGATGAAGGCTGTGATGCCTGGATGAAGGCTGTGTTGCCTGGATGTCAGGCAGCTTTTCAGCTGATATGACTGGTGAGAGATGTTCCATTGATTTCACACTGACATACCCCCTCTATAACCCTGGAATGACATGTTCATTTGATGGCAGTGGCACCTTGTAACAAGGTCCGATTTTTGGACGAGTTATTAACATGGTAATTCACAGTTGACTTTCAAACCAGTAATTACAAAACATTAGTTACTTAGTGAAACAAGAAAGTATAATAGCACCAGTCATTTTTTAATTTTGTGTACTGTCTGTGTGTGTGTAAGCGTGCTTGTGTTTGTGCTTTCCTGAGTGTGTGTACACATTTGTGAGTAACTGAAACGACATAACATGATACTACATGTGTTTTGCCTTGCATATTGTTTTTAAACACCTACATTCACATGCTCAAATGGGCACGTGATATGGAATGTCACATGAAGAAAATCAACTTTGCTATGAAATAAACAGAGGCATTATTATTAAAGGATCAAAAAACATTTCAGATATTTGAAAAGTTCCAGATTAGGTTAATCTATATACATGAAAGAAGAAAAGAAGAAAATTCTACCATAGCAACACACGATTCTGACCTCATTGTAACCATCTAAAACAGAAGAAATGATTAAGAAGAGATGCACAGGACATGACGTGAGCATGGAGATATGTATGCTGTTGTCTATAGTGCCAGCAATGCAGGGTGTTGACCACAGCTGAATATGTCAGAGTTAGGGTCAAATCCATCTAAATTAATGGATTCAGGAATTTAGTCACATATAACAATTTCATGTCCAACTAAAACTGACTGAGAGTGAAATCGAATTGATCCCTACTTTTATTAGATTTTTTCAGGGTCAGCTTTAAAATTGCAGATAGATTGTAGTTTCCATCAATGTAATTGTCTGCATTACTTCCAAAGCCCCATATATTTCTTGCAAATACTGTATATACAGTACATACATAAATATACATACATAAATATAACTATATATACAGTTGAAGTCAGAAGTTTACATACACCTTAGCCAAATACATTTAAACTCAATTTTTCACAATTCCTGACATTTAATCCAAGTAAACATTCCCTGTTTTAGGTCAGTTAGGATCACCACTTTATTTTAAGAATATGAAATGTCAGAATAATAGTAGAGACAATTATTTATTTCAGCTTTTATTTCTTTCATCACATTCCCAGTGGGTCAGAAGTTTACATACAGTCAGTTAGTATTTGCTAGCATTGCCTTTAAATTGTTAACTTGGGTCAAACGTTTCAGGTAGCCTTCCACAAGCTTCCCACAATAGGTTGGGTGAAGTTTGGCCCATTCCTCCTGACAGAGCTAGTGTAACTGAGTCAGGTTTGTAGGCCTCCTTGCTCGCATACACTTTTTCAGTTCTGCCCACAGGTTTCTATAGGATTGGGGTCAGGACTTTGTGATGGCCACTCCATTCCTTAAGCCATTTTGCCACAACTTTGGAAGTATGCTTGGGGTCATTGTCCATTTGGAAGTCCCGTTTGCGACCAAGATTTAACTCCCTGACTGATGTCTTGAGATGTTGCTTCAATATATCCACATTATTTACCCCCCCTCATGATGCCATCTACTTTGTGAAGTGCAACAGACCCTCTTGCAGCAAAGCACCCCCACAAATTGATGCTGCCACCCCTGTGCTTCACGGTTGGGATGGTGTACTTCGGCTTGCAAGCCTCCCCCTTTTTCCAACAAACATAACGATGGTCATTATAGCCAAACAGTTCTATTTTTGTTTCTTCAGACCAGAGGACATTTTTACAAAATGTATGATCTTTGTCCCCATGTGCATTTGCAATCCGTAGTCTGAATTATAAGTGAAATTATCTGTCTGTAAACAATTGTTGGAAAAATTACTTGTGTCATGCACAAAGTAGATGTCCTAATTGACTTGCCAAAACTATAGTTTGTTAACAAGAAATGTGGAGTGGTTGAAAAATCACTTTTAATGACTCCAACCTAAGTGTATGTAAACTTCCGACTTCAACTGTACATACATACACTACCGTTCAAAAGTTTGTTGTCACCTAGAAATGTCCTCGTTTTCAAAAGAAAAGCACATTTTTTGTCCATTAAAATAACATAAAATTGATGTCAAATCTCTTAACACCATCCATTTGGATTTCTAATTGCCATATATTTGTTCAACTGTGATGTGATGGTTCACAAAAGTTCTGAACCTTTATTCTCACTGTTTCTAGAGATTGTAAATTGAAAATATTTTTGGGCTAAAAGTATTATTATATTATTAATCAATTGACTATGACTTTTCAGGGTTAGCTCCAGGTAAATATTGCAATTATTCAGCCATTCCTGGACCTGTGACCAAAAACAAGCCACATATGGACAAATGACCTTATGATTCTGCCTCTTCGCAACAAAATCTACAGAGCTGGGTAGGTTGGATCCCCCATGTAAATAACATTCTATCGGCTGAAAGAATTTTGTATAATAATTTAAGTTAAAAAATTCAATGTTTTCAATCCGTCGTTGTTTTGTGCATCAATTCATAAACCATGTGCCATGAAATCGGTACATCAAAAATCTCTTCCCAACTATTTTGCAACCTCTACTTTACATAGGCTCATTATTCCAGACTATTGAAACCAATAAGATACCCAAAGTATTCCCATTACCAACTAGAAACACTAACAACCAGACAACATTCATAGAGACCTCTCAACTCTGGGATTTTATTTGACAAGTCTAAAACTGCAATAAATTATATTTCAGTTCCATTTAATACATACAGAGTTTATAAAAAGCTTCTTCTGTTAGATTTCTTTTCCTCTTTCAAGGTAACTGGAAATAGCATGTGATTGCCAAACATGCTTTCTGAGGCAGCAGCAGATGCATTGGAGGGCTTTTATAATAAACCACTGTGCTGATCCTGAAGGGATAGTTACCCAAATGACAAAATCACACATTGTTTTCCTTACCATGTAACCAGTCTATGGACAAGATACACCAGCAATCCATCCTGTTATACACCATATGCTAATAATAAGTGCATCAAATAACATCAGCCAGCTGCTTGGGGAAGCATGAGGACAATATCACAGAAATGCTTATGGAGGCACACTAACCAGAGTTTTTTTATTTAATTTAAATGTTTTATTTAACCTTTATTTAACTAGACAAGTCAGTTAAGAGCAAATTCTTATTTACAATGACGGCCTACACTGGCCAAACCCGGACGACGCTGGGCCAATTGTGAGCCGCCCTATGGGACTCCCAATCAAAGCCGGTTGTGATACAGACTGGTACAGAGCTCATACAGGGATGGAACGTTTTCCACTCACTAACTACCCTGACTCATAGGGCTATTATCAAGTAAGAAGAATGTGTAGAATGCTTATTGAGGCTTTTTTATAGAAGAGCATTCTCAAAAAAGGAAGAATCTAATTGAATAAGCACTCCTACCGTCTTGACACGAATTATATATCACTCAATTATAGGCTTACTTCAATGAGTTTCATTCTTTCATTCATATTTGCGCGATCCAATATTGTGGACTTGGTTGGATGTTTGGCAGTGTTCTGGACCAAAGTGGTTTTGAGTTCTCAAACTTGGGGAATCTATGTTGTCGATCAATGGTAAACTTTTGTTCTGTGAAATTCTCTGTTGCAAGGGAGAACAACAAAAGTCTCTGATTGGTTCAATGCTTGTTTAGAGTTTGGGGAGTATTAGGCAAGGGTTGTATGTTTGTTCAAAGAGAGAAAGGAACTAAAAGCATCACGTAAACATCATTGGTAAAAAAGTTAAAAGAAAACTTAACAACAAAAAAAGAGAGACACATGGAGATCAGTCAAGCAAAGTGATAGTGACTGGGCTTGATCAATCAATCAATCAATCAATGCAGCAGGAGCCACAGCGGTGTGTGTGTGTGTGTGTGTGTGTGTGTGTGTGTGTGTGTGTGTGTGTGTTTGTGTGTGTGTGTGTGTGTGTGTGTGTGTGTGTTTGAGAAGGTGAGAGAGTGGGAGAGTGGTTGAAGGGATACAGGAAAGGTCATATTATGATTGTACTGATGATGGGTAGAACACACGTACACACACACACACACAAATGAGGGGAACACAAGTTACCAATTGTAGAAATACCCCACCTGCTGAAGTCAGCTCCACACCATCTACTGCTGTAGAGACAGAGAGAGGGGAGGGAGGGAAGAGGGGAGCAAGGGAGGAGCAAAAGAGAGAGCAGTTAATTTATTGTTAGATTTTCAAATAATACTCCTAAAGGGTAACTATAAAGGCTTTAATGGTATAATACCACTAAAGGGTAACTATAAAGGCTTTAATGGTATAATACTACTAAAGGGTAATTATAAAGGCTTTAATGGTATAATACTACTAAAGGGTAACTATAAAGGCTTTAATGGTATAATACTACTAAAGGGTAATTATAAAGGCTTTAATGGTATAATACTCCTAAAGGGTAACTATAAAGGCTTTAATGGTATGATACTACTAAAGGGTAACTATAAAGGCTATAATGGTATAATACCACTAAAGGGTAACTATAAAGGCTTTAATGGTATAATACCACTAAAGGGTAACTATAAAGGCTTTAATGGTATGATACTCCTAAAGGGTAATTATAAAGGCTTTAATGGTATAATACTCCTAAAGGGTAACTATAAAGGCTTTAATGGTATGATACTACTAAAGGGTAACTATAAAGGCTATAATGGTATGATACTACTAAAGGGTAATTATAAAGGCTTTAATGGTATGATACTACTAAAGGGTAACTATAAAGGCTATAATGGTATAACTCCATCATGAACACTGAAGGTTTTGTATTTACAATATAATTATTGATCAAAGAATTTACTAATCCTTCGACTGATGGATGGATGAGACACTCAAATACTCTGTTAATAATCCTCCCACATTGAGTCACAATGTACAGTACATCCAACACTGCGGACTACACCCCCCCATCACAACGCAATAGCATGCATGCATACTGTACGATATAACAGGTAAGCGGGTGACAATCAACCAGACACAGTATCACAGAAAAGCATAAATGTACACAATGCCATCATGAAATGTTAGCGCTTGGCCAAACCCCATCCCCCTCAAGGCCTCCATGGCTAAAATACTGGCTACTAGCCTCTGACTAATGTGGACTCATCATTCTGGACCAGTGTACAGTAGGATTACTTTGTGAGGCATACATACACGGCCGAATCCCCCTTCTAATCCGATTCCTATGCCATGGGTGAGTGGCAGGGCTGAGGGCTGGGCTGTCTGTCTCCCATCGTTATCACAGCTCTCTATCTCTACCCCAATCATAAGCTAGAGCAGGCCTGCCTCAAACACGCAGACACACACCCAGCCAGACCCCAGAGATCCCAAGAGGAGGTGTTACTGTATATACTGTAAAGCTGTTGTCTTCCCTGACTTTGTGGCATCTACCATGTTATTTTTCTTGATGTAAACATGAGGTTGCAATCTAAGCCGAGTCCGTATTTCTCAGGGATTGAGGGCCTGTCTAACAATAAGGAGAGTTAGGATTACTTTCATGTGCATGTTTTCATCTTAAACACTGCATACTAATGGGGAATTAGCATGTGGGAATGGTAAGTACTACATATACCATGAGATAGAAAGAGAGAAAAAGAAAGAGAGAAAGCAAGGAGAATGAGAGAGAGAGAGAGAGAGCTATGTAAATGTCAATATTCAAAGTTGTGACAATGTAGCAACATTTCCTTCCATTCCACACACAAAAACAAACACATTTTTTGCTTCAAATATTATTTGCTAAAGTTGCTATCGTTGGGTTCCCTCAAACACCTGGGTACCGGGCCATGTAAAACTCGCCCACTCTCTGTCTCTTTGTTTTTTTAATCGCCAACCTGCCTCTAGGCCTACTACTGATCGGAAGTGGCTCCTAGAGAGCGAGCACCAGTGAAGGTTGTGCAGCACCTCTCGTCATTTGGTTTCTTCCTTTAAGGGGTGCTTTCATTGTTTACCAGAAATACTGATGTTTGCGCAAATGTCTTTGTTTTGTTGAACGTGTTCATTGTTGGCCATTGTTATGTCAAGTGTGCAATTGTATTGCCTGTGAAGTGTAGCCAAATGTGAAGTGTAGCCTTTTCATTAAAAAGATTGGCTTCCAGTTTAAATGTGTGAATGGTTTGTGCCAGGCTAGGGCAGGTCCTGTGATGTCCATTCTCTTCTCTAACTGTCATTACCTTACAGTCCAAGGTGTATGAATTCAGAGACAGACTGGATATATTTAGCCATCCTTGAATTACAAACTTCATGGCCCAGCTATTTTTTTTAATGTCAATATCAAATAACTTCTGGGTAACAATTAAGCACCTTACTGTAATAGATTTCCATTAAAATGGGGGGGAAACTATTTTAAAAAACAATAATTTTAAAGACACTTGAGCAGGGTACTGTTTAAAACGTGTTGAACATGTTGAGCATTTTAGCCAAATACAATACTGAGAGAGAGAGAGACACATGGAACAGACTCAATTTCCTTTTTACAAAATAAAACATCAACATTGTCTCTGCCAATATTCTCTGGAGGGACCCTAGTCCTAAAAATACACTCACATTCTCAGACAGATGCTAAATCATCTCCAAGGGTTCTAGTACCTTGCACATTACCACGCTAATCCAATAAACGGAGTCTGCTTCATGTCTTCCTGTCAGTTCTTTTAACCCATGACTCGTTACGAGTGGTAAGAGTTTTTCCTGTTTTCCTGTTG
This sequence comes from Oncorhynchus tshawytscha, assembly GCF_018296145.1. Classification (NCBI taxonomy): domain Eukaryota; kingdom Metazoa; phylum Chordata; class Actinopteri; order Salmoniformes; family Salmonidae; genus Oncorhynchus; species Oncorhynchus tshawytscha. The sequence continues at coordinate 15,405,219 of NC_056432.1, forward strand.
GCTCGTCCAATGTTCTATCCTCTGCACAGTGTCATAGTGGTGATTACTAAAGCTGAGAGTTGCTATAAAACACACACGCATAAAAACACACACATAAGAATGCCAGTAAACAGATGCATATGAATGAACATCCATAAAGAAATGCACCGAAAACCCCAGCTCATGAGTAACTGAGGACAAAGACAGTGAAGAAGCTAAAACTAGGAAGTTGATCTCCTGCTATCCCATATGTCTGGCATGAGAAGCTCCTCGTGGATGTTTCCCATGCACCAGAAGACTCCTCTGATCCCAAGACCAAGAGACTAAACACATTCCACAGTTCTCTTATTGTGGTTTCCCTTGTGTCCCTTTCTCTTCAGCCACTGTAAAGACCAACACGTGCATGTACGCACACACACACACACACACGAGGTCTTCTCTGGTCCAAAAAGTTGGACCCTGACCTGAACGGACTTGAGGACAATCAGACCTAGACCTGACCCGGTTAAACCCAAGTGACCAAAAAAATATGTTAATCAGCCAAGTTGCCCTTCTGGTTAATGAATAGGTATTTATAAAACACACTAACACAAGCATGCATAAAAGACAAGGGTTGTTCCTATGATACACTTCCAAATTTCCCCTCCTATGTCAAGTGTGTGTTCCAAAGATGATGGTAAGACCAATGTTATCTTAGGCTGCGACTAGCCCAAAAACACTGGGGAATTGTTCTGGACAGCACACGCCAAAACATGGCCAGAGGACTGACGTGTGAGTGTGTGTGTGTGTGTGTGTGTGTACTTATACATCTAAGTATGATTATTTACACAGTATGATGTTGTTGGAGCTAGTTGGATGAAGATATTCTCTGTAATGTTATTTTATTGTGGCTTGCCAAGAAAAACATACTGTATTCTTGACTTTGCTCAGCTCAATACAATTTTGACTGGGGACATTAACAAACAATCTTAACTCCAGCCATATACACTGATTACACCAAACATTAGGAACAACTTCCTAATATTGAGTTGCACCCCCTTATGCCCTCAGAACAGCTTCAATTTGTTGGGGCATGGACTCTACAAGGTGTCGAACATGTTTGACAGGGATGCTGGCACATGTTGATTCCAATGCTTCCCACAGTTATGTCAAGTTGTCTGGATGTCATTTGGACATGTGCACTTTTATTTCGTTCAACAATAGGTACAAAAAATGCTATGTGCCCAAAAACACACAACATAAACTATAAAAGTATTGCGAGTGAACAGACACCATATACAATGAGCAATTATTCACAAAGACATGATGGGGAACAGAGGACTAAATACATGTAGATTGACTGGGGAATGAAAATCAGGTGTGTATGGGACAAGACAAAACAAATGGACATATGAAAAATGGAGCGGCGATGGCTAGAAAGCCAGTGACGTCGATCGCCAAACGCCGCCCGAACAAGGAGAGGAGCCGACTTCGGCGGAAGTCGTGACAAGATAAAGAAACTGTCAAAATACAATACAATCTAAATCATAAGTCAAGAAACAAATCAGTCATGTCTGTTGTTCTGGTCAGGCCACAAATTTTCCTTAACATCACAGGTGATATTCTCCTTGGCCAGACAGCGGGGGAAATATCTTCTGGCATGACGGATCCACCCCTGACAGGACTTTGCTGGAATGTCACCACAGGCCTCCTCCATTGCCTGGAGAAGGGCCATACGTTCATGGGGTTTGCGATCATACACCTTCCACTGCCATGCTGAAAACAACTCCTCAATGGGATTGAGAAATGGGGAATATGGTAGGAGATAGAGAATTGTAAACCTGGGATGGTCATGGAACCAGCTGCGTCATGGAACCAGCTACCCATTGTGGCTCATAGCTGCGTATATGGTGACATTTCCCCCTCACTGGCCAGTTACTTCAATGATGGCGTGTTGACCAATGATGTTCCCTCCTCTCCTCTTTGTCTTCGCTAAATTGAATCCAGCCACATCTATGAAAATTAGTTCCTGGGTGATGGGATTTGCAAAGGTAGAGCATTTTTTGTTATACGTTTGTTATTGAACTGCAATCTGAGTATAAAGCAAAACATGTGCCAATAGTATTGCAGATTTGGTGTATGGTTCTGCCGAATGAGTTACAGGTTTGTGTCATTGTGCCTCATGGGCCAGTTTTAGTGTGTAAGCAATTGGGAAAAGCTGTAATGTTTTGTATATTCAGTGTATAGTTACAGAACTAACAAACGCTAAAAATAAACTATTGTGAACTATTGTTCTCATGTTATCTTCCCAATGCCTCCACACATTTCTCCATATATGGTAGATAAATACTAATGTATGTTTTTTCTTTGTTTGGTGAGAATGGCTTACAGCAAGACATTTTACAGTATAAAATTCTACGAAATATGACTTAATATGTCATTTCTTCAGCACCACAATATAAATAAAACTCCAAGCAATGCCGACAGCATTACGAAACTACTCAAAGTCTTAAACATAATGGGAAATGTTCCAACCTCACTTTTCTTAACATTTGCAAAAGCTCATTAAGAGAAAAAGACTTGACTATTGCATTCATTGAGCAGAGTCATATAACTTGCAAACGTTGTATCCTGTCAAAATCATCACTCTCTAAATGTTAGAAAATTGCACCGTTTTGTAATGGATTACAGCTGGTAAGATTTGCCTCTTCCACTACAATTGTAGCCTAGGGGACTTCTTTTGTGAGACGTTTGAGTGGCAGTAACTGCAAAGTGCATTTCCATAGCTTTTGTGTCTGTGTCTGTCTACGCTTCAAAAAAGAAAAGAAAACTTTCATAGAGCCGAGACTTTTTCAAAGTGTGTAGGCTTTCTGTTGGTTATGTATGCATTGTGCTCAGCAATTTCAACTGTCACTGTCTATGAATAAACTAAAGTTAACTCTAAAAGGTAAACAAAGATGGGACCAAAGACTTGACTTCTGCTTGCCAATAGTGAGCATGTTTTTATATTGCCAGCCAGCCTGTTTCATGAAGGCAGAGCGCGTGTGCCAGTAAGCCACAGCAGATGTTGCCTGCTTGGATAGTGCAGTTTACGAGTTGCTTTAGAGTTGCTGAAAAACAGCAAGTACTGACACACACGCATTAGTGACATAGGAGTACTCCGGAAGTAGATGGAAGGATAATGCATGTCTATATGGAATGGTATTCAGGCCAAATAAGCTCAAATAAGTAAGCAGATCATAATTCATGCTTGTCTGTGACCTACATACTGACAAATCCAATATGTTCAATATGGACAAATCCCAAACAGGGACAGTGTATTTAGAAAATGGTAAAAGCGATATTATACTTAAGGAGTTGCCACACTTGTAAAAAAGGTTTAGTACATGTCAACACTGATCAAAACCACAATAATCATACATCTGTAGTTGTGCAGCAGACTGATAACATTTCAAAAAAGCTTTAGATAAAAAATCCTATGAAAATACAGTTCTTAGCAACCCTTTTCAGATGTTTCAAAAAATATCCCAAACCAGCCATTCTGGCGAAAAAGCACTAGTGATGACTTTTTCAAAGGGATCCCCTCCTCTCTGCCTGAGATGGTACTGTCCGTGGCATGATATGACTGCCCTGGGGCAGATTGGCTTCATCTGAATGACCATCCTTAAAACCATCCATAACGTAAATGGGTACTAGCCAAGTCGTCCAGCAGAGGCCAGAAATTACCCCAATGTATACTGAGGAGATACAGGGAACCATGCGTAGTGCACATATACAAAACCCCACAGACGTCTATGGGTGGATGTGTTAGAATAATCGCACAATGCATTTGCCCGGCAGTGGGCCACGAAATAGACATGGTTATCATAACGTAAACAAAATCTGCCCATACACACTGTGGAACAATAAAGGGGTGTTTGAGCAAGTTATCTGTGTTTGTAGATATGCAGACATTGTATTATGACCTGAGTTCATTTTTTTACTGTACTCAGATCACCATTACTTCCACAGACATTTCAGTCACTTAGCAACACTCTTGTCCAGAACAATTAGGGTTAAGTACCTTGCTCAAGGACATGTCAACATTTTGTTCACATAGTCAGCTCGGGGATTTGAACCAGCCTCCTTTCAGTTAACCGCTAGGCTACCTGCTGCCCGAGACAGATAGCGCATCATTGCTCTAAAGGATATGGCATGTATTGCACAAGCCATTTTTACCAACAGTGATTTTTTATGATTCCATGACTGATTTAATGAAGAAGGGGAAATTAAAGAAAATAGGAGCATGCTTACTGGGAGATCTGAATCATCTGAATTTTAATGATCAAATCACATTGCCGTTGTCAAATTTCTTGAACAATCTGACTCATTGGAAGCTGATAAGGAAAATACCAGGTAGTGCAGTGGGTCAGAGTGATGACAGTTTTTGTATGGCCTCGGAATCATGAAAGAACCAAAGGACTCTAGTTTCACAGCAGTACTATCAGCCCCAGTCAGAGCGCTCTGCTTCTGTCCAGAAGTAGTACATAAGGAGGACCACCTCACATCTATCAGACCTGGTTCACATACAGTACTTTCAAAATACTTGAGATACTCTTGATTTCCTAGTACAATGTAAAAAAAAAATAGAATAGTCCCAAAAGGTACAAACTGTCCACCCTGCACTCCGCTCATAAATATAACCAGTCAATTGTAAAGTACAGTATATCTTAAATGGACCGGTGGTACATTCAGACATACGAATTGACTGGTATTTAGGGTTAATCATGGTGTCGATGACGTCGATGAATAACTTATTCCTTATGTAACTGGTCAAATCCTTGAGCATTGAGAGTCTGACAATGATGTCTGATCAGTGCTGACGAGTGAGGTGTGACGTCATAGACGGGTAACGCATATCACTCCGGCTATGTGCCCACCGGCCCACGGCCCAATGACAAGGTCACAACCAATCTGGTTAATGGATCTTATCTCCATTAAGCAGTGTGGCATCAGGAGTGACAGTGCTGTCACCGCTAATTCTGGCAGCCCAGACACCACTCTCAGAGACTGAAAAATCCTGTTTGTGTCTGTGAAGTGGCCTAGGGGAGAACCGAGGACACGATAACTTTGTGTTGGAGATTTTGTGCGTCCTATTGGCTTAACATTCCAGTGTTGCAGAAGGCCACTGACACAGTGAATGTGTGTCTGCAGTAAAATTGGTCCAGTCATTGTCATAATAAGAAGCAGTTTACTTTAATGCAGCCACATAACTGTCTATGAATTTATTTATTTATTTATTTTTATTTCACCTTAATTTAGCCAGGTAGGCTAGTTGAGAACAAGTTCTCATTTGCAACTGTGACCCGGCCAAGATAAAGCATAGCAATTCAACACATACAACAACACAGAGTTACACTTGGAATAAACAAAACATACAGACAATAATACAGTAGAAAAAAAGAAAACAAAAGTCTATATACAGTGAGTGCAAATGAGGTAAGATAAGGGAGTTAAGGCAATAAATAGGCCATGGTGGCGAAGTAATTACAATATAGCAATGTAACACTGGAATGGTAGATGTGCAGGAATTAATGTGCAAGTAGAGATACTGGGGTGCAAAGGAGCAAGATAAATAAAAAAATACAGTATGGAGATGAGGTAGATAGATGGGCTGTTTACAGATGGGCTATGTACAGGTGCAGTGATCTGTAAGCTGCTCTGACAACTGGTGCTTAAAGCTAGTTGAAGGAGATGTGAGTCTCCAGCTTCAGTGATTTTTGCCTGTTCGTTCCAGTCATTAGCAGCAGAGAACTGGAAGGAAAGGCGACCAAAGGAGGAATTGGCTTTGGGGGTACCCAGTGAGATATACCTGTTTGAGCGCATGCTATGGGTGGGCCTGCTATGGTGACCAGTGAGCTGAGATAAGGTGGGGCTTTACCTAGCATAGACGTGTAGATAACCTGTAGCCAGTGGGTTTGGCGATGAGTATGAAGCGAGGGCCAACCAACGAGAGCGTACAGGTCGCAGTGGTGGGTAGTGTATGGGGCTTTGGTGACAAAACGGATGGTACTGTGATAGACTGCATCCAATTTGCTGAATAGGGTGTTGGAGGCTATTTTATAGATGACATCGCCGAAGTCGAGGATCGGTAGGATGGTCAGTTTTACAAGGATATGTTTGGCAGCATGAGTGAAGGATGCATTGTTGCGATATAGGATTCTAGATTTAATTTTGGATTGGAGATGCTTAATGTGAGTCTGGAAGGAGAGTTTACAGTCTAACCAGACACCTAGGTATTTGTAGTTGTCCACATATTCTAAGTCAGAGCCGTCCAGAGTAGTGATGCTGGACGGGCGGGCAGGTGCGGGCGATGATCAATTGAATGGCATACATGTAGTTTTACTTGCATTTAAGAGCAGTTGGAGGCCACGGAAGGAGAGTTGTATGGTATTGAAGCTCGTCTGGAGGTTAGCTAACACAGCGTCCAAAGAGGGGCCAGAAGAATAGAATGGTGTCGTCTGCGTAGAGGTGGATCAGAGAATCACCAGAAGGAAGAGCGACATCATTAATGTATACAGAGAAGAGAGTCGGCCCGAGAATTGAACCCTCTGGCACCCCCATAGAGACTGCCAGAGGTCCGGACAACAGGCCCTCCGATTTGACACACTGAACTCTATCAGAGAAGTAGTTGGTAAACCAGGCGAGGCAATAATTTGAGAGACCAAGGCTGTCGAGTCTGCCAATAAGAATGTGGTGATTGACAGAGTGGAAAGCCTTGGCCAGGTGAATGAATACGGCTGCACAGTAATGTCTCTTATCGATGGCGGTTATGATGTCGTTTAGGACCTTGAGCGTGGCTGAGGTGCACCCATGACCAGCTCTGAATCAGTGACAGATGTACGTTTTGATTGATGTCATGCAGTAAATGTGCATCAAAGGATATTACTTGATTGTATGTTTTGAGTTAAGCATTTCATAAATAAAGAGCAACAGTATATACTGTAGAGCGAGATATATGTATATTAAAATGTCATCAAACATCATAATCACTGAAGATGGAGGCTTGACAGACCATAAAATTACTTTTTTTAATGAAACCTCCCATTGTGGGATACTGCGATTGATGCTCACATGACAATAACAGGCTGGGGACATCTCGGTTGGTTTGGTTTGACTATTGTATGAGTTCTGAGAATGGACTTCCCATGGAGTCATTCACAGTAAGCCCAATGTAAAGAATTACATCAAAACTGTGACATTCTTATTATCATTCGGTTATGTATTTTTTTCCAGGAAATTAGAGTGAGTGACAAATACGGGCACAACTCCTGCAAAACAGGATGTATCTATCGATTGGAGTAGATCCATCTCTAGATGTGATGGGGTGGTCCAATCACAGTCACTCATTCCTTTGCCAAACACCTGTAATTGGCCAATTAAATCAGACAATTAGTGAGGCATACATGAGAGGCCCTAGGAATAATACAATGCATTGGCAAATTAAAAAGATGGTTGACTTGGCTGGTGTTTATAAAAATACCACCTTGTTGTGTGTGTTAAGCTAATATAATTATTAATTAGAACTATTAATGTGAAAGAATCTTCAAGAACCAACCATATTGCTGGAATTAATTAGCAGAAAAACGAAGACTATTCTCTCTCTCTCGCTGAGAAGCAAATGTTCCACATACCTCCTATACATCATCATTCCTCAATTTGATTGTTGTTCCATAACAGAACATGGTGAGACTGACATGATCAGGATGCACAGTTTGAAATATCGAAATGAACTCTGAACCAACTATATTAATTTCAGGACAGGTTGAAAAGGATTAAACATTTCTGGCAATTTAGCTAGCTAGCTCGCTGTTGCTAGCTAATTTGTCCTGGGATAACAACATTGGGTTGTTATTTTACCTGAAATACACAAGGTCCTGTGCTCCGAGAATTAATCCACAGATAAAATGGTAAACCGAGTTTGTTTCTAGTAATCTCCCCTCCTTCAGGCTACTTCTTCTTCTTCGGACTTTATATGGCGGTTGGCAACCAACTTTAAGGTGCATTACCACCACCAACTGGACTAGAGTGTGGACCGCAGTTCATGTTTCAATCACCCACGTGGGTATATGCTACTAAAAACCAATGAGGTGATGGGAGAGGCGGGACTTGCAGCGCATCAAGCGTCACAAATAGAACCAAGTTCTATTTTAGCGGCTGGCTACGCAGACGCTCGTTGACACACAGTAGTAATGGGTGCAATGATTGAATAACATGCATGTGTACATTTTTTATTTTATTTTTGCACACGTTACTCACGCAGGTGTGGTCAGCATGTTAGAGTGGGTGGGTTGAGCAGAAAATTGTATAAATAGTTGGAAGTCTTGCGGAAACAAAGAGATAAAGTGGTCAGAGGTGACAACACTACGCTTCTGTTAAAGGGTCTTCACACTTACTAGAGTTTTCACCAAAATACCCTCGGCTACACATATTAGTCAATGTAAACGTGCAAACCTCTCACGTCTTGACCACTACCTCAGGAGGGAGCGCACAACACAAGCTCAACAGTTGCCCCCCTTTAGGCAGGGGAGCATAAACAGAATTGTCTCTTTCATTTAATAGCAGAGCAATGTTTTTGAAACAGCTGAAATGTACATTTTCCTTATTTTTGAGACTTGTTTTATTTAGTTTTTACCTCTAATCGTATTAACAAACTGTTACTTTCTGAAATCGTCACCGTAGCTTTAAATCTCAACTGGATTTAGTTTTGCTTGACTGCACTGAGTAATCCCCAGAGAATGATCAATGTTTTCTGTCACACTTTGCTTTTACTTCATATAATGACATCCACAATATTGATCAAATTAAGCCTGGTTAAACCTAAGAGCTCCTATCTCATCATCTAATAGCCAGCACATTGATTTGAGGATGCAGAAATGATTTACTTAAGCTAGCTAGCTAATGTTACCTAGCTGTTAATATTAATGACACTGTATGATAATGTTACTCTACTTTTATGTTCGTATGGGAGGGGTAAATGTTCATTATTGATATGCTAACATTACTTGATCATGAAGGATGTTGTTAGCTAGCTAGCAGAAGTTGTATTGTCAGCTAATTTAATGTGTACGGACAAGAAAATAAATCCTTGAATTGTCTGTACATTCTGAATTGTTGCATTATTCAAGAGTGTAATATGGTTTGGTTGCATTATTCAATAGTGTAATATGTTTTAGAATAAAAATTGCTCGGACTCTGAAATAGCTTATAGTTAGCTACTGTGATATTTACTGTCAATTTGAGTTGCAGACCCAGAATGTCACATTGACAGCCACAACGAAAGGTAAAGCAAGGAGGACTACGTAATCCAACTACAAAAATGAAGTAATTTTAATTAGCCTGGATTACTTACTTTAAAACAACTTGTAATCTGATCACATTTACATTCTTAAAAACAGCTAGTTAAATTCTAGATTACTTAATCTAATATCAAAGTGGAAATTCTGGAACCCTATTTTGATAGTAAAATAAGAACAACAATTCCCTAGTCAAAACCCAAATTCATGACAATCACTCGTTAAGGTTGCACATCAAAATATCTGGAATAATGATTCCGTGCTTCAACATGATGTTAAAATAAACTATTTATTCATTTAAATGTAACATTTTGGTAGTCTTTAGTTTACTAAACTTCTTAATGAAACTCTTCAAATTACTTTTATAAAATGAAGAGGCTACAATTATGTTCATTTGCGTGATCCCACAGCAATTGTGGTGCAGTCAAATCATGTGCTGGCGCCACCAACTGAACATGTTAGCATGGAGCCCTGTGGTATAATCACATTACTAAATGAAACAATTCTATATTTAAGTATTACAAGTTATCAAAATGTCATCAGATTGTTACTCATTTTGAGTAATCCAAATGACTACATTACCAATGACTTTATTATTTTTTTAAATCACACTAACGGATTACATTTTTCATGTTTATTTTTTTATTTATTTTATTTCACCTTTATTTAACCAGGTAGGCAAGTTGAGAACAAGTTCTCATTTACAATTGCGACCTGGCCAAGATAAAGCAAAGCAGTTCGACAGATACAACGACACAGAGTTACACATGGAGTAAAACAAACATACAGTCAATAATACAGTATAAACAAGTCTATATACAATGTGAGCAAATGAGGTGAGAAGGGAGGTAAAGGCAAAAAAGGCCATGGTGGCAAAGTAAATACAATATAGCAAGTAAAACACTGGAATGGTAGTTTTGCAATGGAAGAATGTGCAAAGTAGAAATAAAAATAATGGGGTGCAAAGGAGCAAAATAAATAAATAAATACAAATTAAATACAGTTGGGAAAGTGGTAGTTGTTTGGGCTAAATTATAGGTGGGCTATGTACAGGTGCAGTAATCTGTGAGCTGCTCTGACAGTTGGTGCTTAAAGCTAGTGAGGGAGATAAGTGTTTGCAGTTTCAGAGATTTTTGTAGTTTGTTCCAGTCATTGGCAGCAGAGAACTGGAAGGAGAGGCGGCCAAAGAAAGAATTGGTTTTGGGGGTGACTAGAGAGATATACCTGCTGGAGCGTGTGCTACAGGTGGGAGATGCTATGGTGACCAGCGAGCTGAGATAGCAGGGTCTTGTAGATGAATGTAATCCGCCCAACCCTGTCCACAAGCCACTACCTGCTACGTTAACATGTGGCTTTGGTCAAATAAAATAAAACAATGCACTCTTAAGAATGAGCTTTGAGTCGCTGTTACCAATCATCTGGCTCATATTAGAGATACATTACATCAAATCAGATGTTCTTATAAAGCCCTTTTTACATGAGCAGATGTCACAAAACTATTGTACTGAAACCCAACCTAAAACCCCAAACACCAAGCGTAGTGTCTTTGAAAGATCTTGAAACCAAACAGTAGTGTTTTGCAAGTAAAACATAATATATTTTTGTAATCTTCTTCGGGTTGCTTTCCTATTAAAATGTGTCCTAAGACAAAATAGAGGAACATGTGTATGACATGTTTTTTAAATGTACAATCGCATGGTGGATAATTAAACATTTCATAGCCCTTTTATGGGATTCCTTTTTTTGACAACCTGAATAAAATCTCAAATTGAGCATCAAATTACTCTTTCAAGCATAAGAAAAGGTCTAAGAAAAACACATTTCTGGGACTGACGGGAAGATAATATTTACCCTTTCAGCTCAGGCCAATAGTCAGACACATCCACTTCCTGATTACGAGCGATCATTTGCCTTCTACTTTTAATCAATATGTTTTCCACATCTGTTTTCGTGTGTGTCTGTGAGAAAACAATTGTATATCAGCATGGATGTACTCAATATCACTCTCTGTTCCACATAAACATCCTGTTGGAGTAGCGTCATACAAAGAAACTGCTGTGACTCTAATGAGGAACATCCCATCTACACATGGCAATAAAAACGATTCTGTTTGTAGCCACATTCTGTGTGATATGATAGTTTTGTCTGGGTGTAGGCGCCGTACAAGAGATGCATTGTGGGTCGAGTCGCAGCCAGAAGTTGACACCCATCCATTCATGATTGAATCATTTAAAATCTCTGTACATTTCTAAAGAAAAGATGGCAAATGGCAGTTGCACATTTCTGGAAATCCTTTGTCATAGAGACACAGAAGAGCTTATTAACACCATTGTGTTTTAAATAACTATTCACTTCTTGTTCTGGTACATCAAATTCACTCTACTACAACCCCAAATGTCTTAAAGCTAACATTTACTGCAAGCAGAGTTAAGAATCCGTCAGATGCTACAGAGCCTCCCCAGAGAGTTAGGGAGAAAGCAGATTCCAGATGTCATACGGTAGCTATTGTGCTGTTGAGCGGTATTATGAAAAGACTTTACACAATGGATTTATAGTGTTTCCAAATGAACTTTGCAGAATATTCCACATAAATACAGAACAGAGAATAGGCCATATTGCTTGGATTGCAAAAATGTCTTGTAAAAGCTGCTATAATATGCAAATGCCAGTCAGCTCCTGCTCTCCACTGCTCTAAAAGTCACTGTAGTTGTATCCTGGTGAACATGTGGTTGGGTCAAAGCCCCAGCTTCTCGCGTTTTTACTTTTTTATTACTTTTAAAGCCATACAGTATGTGTAAATAAAACATAAAGCACATCCTAATAAACCAAATACACGGAGAGAGAGAAAATGTGTGTTTAAGAAAGAGAGGGAATTATCTAAATGCTTCTGTTTATTTCACTTTAGTTTATTATCTATTTCACTTGCTTTGGCAATGTAAACATATTTTTTACCATACCAATAAAGCCCTTTGAATTGAATTGAGAGAAATGAGCTGAGAGAGAGAGAGATGAGATAAGAGAGAGATAATTATTTTTGGCTCTATAACAAAGAACAAACAGCAAAAACATATACATGATCAAATAGCAATCTTAGAATCAACTAATCGACTACCAGAACACACTGGATTCTCCAATTACATTGAATTAACTACATGACAAAATACAAACCCTCCAACCCAAAAAGGCCTGTGGTGTTGATGGTATCCTAAATAAAATTATAAAATATACAGACCACAAATTCTAATTGGCTATACTTAAACTCTTTAACATCATCCTCAGCTCTGGCATCTTCCCCAATATTTGGCACCAAGTACTGATCACACCAATCGACAAAAGTGGAGACAAATTTGACCCCAATAACTACTGGGGGATATGCGTCAACAGCAACCTTGGGAAAACCCTCTGCATTATCATTAACAGCAAACTCTTACATTTCCTCAGCGAAAACAATGTACTGGGCAGATGTCAAATTGTCTTTTTAACAAATTACTGTATAACAGACCATGTATTCACCCTGCACACCCTAACTGACAAACAAACCAAAACAAAGTCAAAGTATTCTCATGCTTTGTTGATTTCAAAAAAGCTCTTGACTATATATCAACGAATTGCCGAGGGCACTAGAATAGTCTGCAGCACCCGGCCTCACCCTACTAGAATCTGAATTCAAATGTCTACTGTCTGCTGATGATCTGGTGCTTCTGTCCCCAACCAAGGAGGGCATACAGCAGCACCTAGATCTTCTGCACAGATTCTGCCAGACCTGGGCCCTGACAGTAAATCTCAGTAAGACAAAAATAATGGTGTTCCAAAAAAAGTCCAGTTGCCAGGACCACGAATACAAATTCCATCTAGACACCGTTCCCCAAGAGCATACACAAAACTATACATACCTCGGTCTAAACATCAGCGCCACAGGTAACTTCAACAAAGCTGTGCCATCAAAGGGAACATAAAATTTGACACACCAAATAGGATCTGGCTAAAAATACTTAAATCAGTTATAGAGCCCATTGCCTTTTATGGTTGTCTGAGGTCTGCTCACCAACCAAGAATTCACAAAATGGAACAAACACCAAATTGAGACTGCATGCAAAATTCTGTAAAAATATGTGTGCACACTGCCCACAGAATGAGGTGGAAACTGAGCTACACTTCCTATCCTCCTGACAGATGTATGACCATATTAGAGACACATATTTCCCTCAGATTACACAGATCCACAAAGAATTCAAAAACAAATCCAATTTTGATAAACTCCTATATCTATTGGGTGAAATACCAGTGCGCCATCACAGCAGCAAGATGTGTGACCTGTTGCCACAAGAAAAGGGCAACCAGTGAAGAACAAACACCATTGTAACTACAACCTATATTTATGTTTATTTATTTTCCCTTTTCTAATTTAAATATTTGCACATCATTACACGGTATATAGACATAATATGACATTTGCAATGTCTTTATTATTCTGGAACTTTTGTGAGTGTAACGTTTCCTGTTTCCTGAGAGAGAGGGAGAGAGAGAGAGAGAGAGAGAGAGAGAGAGAGAGAGGGAGGGAGAGAGAGAGAGGGAGAGAGAGATGGAGAGAGAGAGAGAGAGAGAGAGAGAGAGAGAGAGAGAGAGTGCTATAAAAGAAAGAAATAGGGAAAAATAGAGCAGGAGAAAGAAATGTGCAGGGAAAAAAATTATATCTCTAGGACCGGTATGTGCAGATGACTGAGGCATGTGAATTGGGATTAAGTGTCTCACTGCCATGAGGAGGGCAGGAAGGGGTGATGGGGAGAAGGGGCTAGGGCACAAGCCAAGGAGACAAGCTGCCACACGCCAGATGGGACACCATATTAACATTTCAGAGATCACACCTCGCCACCTGTGAACAGTTACATACTGTATGACACCACCGATACCATAGTGACAGACACACAACGCAAGCTTCAATCCACAACCACCAACGCAGCATGGGCTCAGGTTGAGGTTGGATACACCCATGCACACACAATCACAGATGTGTGTGTGTCATTTCTGGGGGTGTTTCTGATCTCACTTACCAACCTCCACACCTCTAGCACACTTGAGCCCTGAGAAACCAGTGAAACACTCACATGAAAAGGCCTTGTCAGCCAGAACATTGAGTCAGGCGGCCCATTTTCGCAGTGATTGGTATGAACATTTCCCTTCCAAGACGCAGGGAGACAAGAACACTGGATTCCGAGGGGTTAGAGAACAGCAAGATCGCTCATATGTGACCTAATTGTTGTGTGTATTTACTGACATGTACAGTATGTGCAAGTGATAGATGCACACACACACACACACACACACACACACACACACACACACACACACACACACACACACACACACACACACACACACACACACACACACACACACTACATGTTCACATTTTGTAAATGTATGTAAATTGTAATGTCTTTTTCGTTATGTGACGGACACAAGTATGACTAGCTGTTGCCATTGGAGTCCGCTAATGGGGATAATTTCTTTGGCACAATAATCTAAAGAGGGAGAATTGGAATTTGATTAGAACTCAAATGAGTTCAGAGAGTGAGCTAATGTCAGACTGGTCACAATATTCTACAGGGTTGGTAATCCGCAACAGAACATTAGTCCATTTTCAAAATAAATGTTTTGTTGGGATGGTTCATTCTAAAAGGCCTAACTTTGCTCTGGTGTTAGCTAATATTCACAAATAGCTTCTATACACCCTCCTCTAAAGTGGATTGGCCCATGGTCCACAGTGATAAATACTGAAGTATTTATTTAGACCACCATCCAAACAAAATAACACTCTTCTTGGGCTTCACAAAGATAATCAGTTGACTGGATACAAGCCAATATAAAGTCATTATATTTTAATGGAACACAAAAGGACTATCCTTGCATTTGATATTGGTTCACCAAATGACAAAAAAATCACAAAGGTGGAAAAAGTACAATGAGGCTTTTTGTACACATGCCAAGTGACTAGAACATGATTTGTTCTCATCAAAAAAAAGCCTGATTCATCCCTCTATAGTCCATATTGTCATTGTAGAAATAGAGGGAGACAAGACACTCCTCGTTTGGCAAAAACTGGTTGAATCAACATTGTTTCGATGTCATTTTTCGATGACAACATTCTATATACTTCCGGCCCGTCCTTGGACACTGTGCTATCTAACCTCCAAACGAGCTTCAATGCTATACAACACTCCTTCCGTGGCCTCCAACTGCTCTTAAACGCTAGTAAAACCAAATGCATGCTTTTCAACCGTTCGCTGCCTGCACCCGCATGCCTGACCAGCATCACCACCCTGGATGGTTCCGACCTTGAATATGTGGACATCTATAAGTACCTAGGTGTCTGGCTAGACTGTAAACTCTCCTTCCAGACTCATATCAAACATCTCCAATCGAAAATCAAATCAAGAGTCGGCTTTCTATTCCGCAACAAAGCCTCCTTCACTCACGCCGCCAAACTTACCCTAGTAAAACTGACTATCCTACCGATCCTCGACTTCGGCGATGTCATCTACAAAATTGTTTCCAACACTCTACTCAGCAAACTGGATGCAGTTTATCACAGTGCCATTCGTTTTGTCACTAAAGCACCTTATACCACCCACCACTGCGACTTGTATGCTCTAGTCGGCTGGCCCTCGCTACATATTCGTCGCCAGACCCACTGGCTCCAGGTCATCTACAAGTCCATGCTAGGTAAAGCTCCGCCTTATCTCAGTTCACTGGTCATGATGGCAACACCCATCCGTAGCACGCGCTCCAGCAGGTGTATCTCACTGATCATCCCTAAAGCCAACACCTCATTTGGCCGCCTTTCGTTCCAGTTCTCTGCTGCCTGTGACTGGAACGAATTGCAAAAATCGCTGAAGTTGGAGACTTTTATCTCCCTCACCAACTTCAAACATCTGCTATCTGAGCAGTTAACCGATCGCTGCAGCTGTACATAGTCTATCGGTAAATAGACCACCCATTTTTACCTACCTCATCCCCATACTGTTTTTATTTATTTACTTTTCTGCTCTTTTGCACACCAATATCTCTACCTGTACATGACCATCTGATCATTTATCACTCCAGTGTTATTAATCTGCAAAATTGTAATTATTCACCTACCTCCTCATGCCTTTTGCACACAATGTATATAGACTCCCCTTTTTTTTCTACTGTGTTATTGACTTGTTAATTGTTTACTCCATGTGTAACTCCATGTGTTGTCTGTTCACACTGCTATGCTTTATCTTGGCCAGGTCGCAGTTGCAAATGAGAACTTGTTCTCAACTAGCCTACCTGGTTAAATAAAGGTGAAATAAAAAATAAAAAATAAATAAAAAATTCAACAACAACAACAAAAAAATTGATGATGTTGAATCAACATGGAAAACTGATTGAATTTGAAAAAAAAATCATAAGGGAATTTTGTATTTTTCTCACCCAAATTTTAACCTAAATCCAATGACGTTGAGATTTACGCTGAATTCTGGTTAGTTGACAAATCAACCAAATGTAAATCAAAAGTAGATGTTTAACTGATGTCAGTGCCCAGTGGGTCTCTTCTGTAATTTAGATTAAATGTTTAAAGGGAATGAGAGAAAGAAGATAGAAAAGAAAGGCAATAAAAATATGCAGAAAGAGTCAAAGGAACCCAGGCAAACATAAAATACAGACTTTGTGGTCTTAACAAGCCGACACAGTGAGAATCTGTTCCCAAAGAAAGGCAGTGCCAAAACAATGCAAAGACAAATAAAACCAAGCAGACGAGATGAGGAATAGAAAGAGAGAAAAAAGAGAGAACGAAAAGAGAGCATTGCATCTCTGTGACAGCCATAGCAAGTAGCAATGACATGGAGCAGGCCGGCCGTTTATCTCTAAATAGCGCGATTGCTTTTTGGAGGACGCAGCCCAGGGAGATGGATCTGCTTTGTTGATAGTCTGCTAGGGGTTTGAAGATGAGAGAGACCTTTAGTGATGCTGGGAATCCAGTGAATCGCTGAAGCCATCCTTCAACCTTGCCCCCTCTACGGGGTTAAATACATCTGCTGAGCCGATGGGATCCAGGCGGCAGCGAAACTGTGAGGTTCAGACAGTGATGGCTTCATTTTCATGACGAAAGCCAAGGGATCACAATGTCATGTAAATGTTTGTTAACTTTGAGAGGTTGCTTTGGTTTATCTAATGGTGGATCTGAACTGAGAGGATGATTAGTCTACTATACTGTTTGCTTCCCCGACGTTCATATACATGAAGTCAGCCCTTGGCGTTTGCAACCCAAACCACTACAGTCACGGTCGTGGTGACCGTGGTGTTGGGACTGAACCAGATGCCAGAATCACCAGGTATGGTCGTGCTTCAGTTGCTATGAGGTAGGTGGCTTCTCCAAACTGTAATCATTGCTTGAACTTCAGACCCAAACACTTTTCCTTCTCCTTGGGTTCCATGTCTAAAAACCCGATTCAGCAGCCACAGAAATCTCCATGTCTCCTTCCAAAGCGTTCAAAGGGACTGAGGGTCTTTCCTCCCAGCCATAGGCCAACAGTCTGACTTAGCTTATCCAGCACTTTGTCTGATAAGTGCTTCCATCCACATAAGACGACCTCCACCACTTTCCTTTCTCATTCCTGAGATTTAATCAAAATTGCTTTGCAACTGCTTGTGACAAGAAAGTTCCGGGAACTTGGCCAAAGTCAGTGTGGTAGAAGACTGATTTTAGCTTATTTCCTCTTAGAAAAAGAATCGCTATCTCAAACCTAAAATGGTTCTTTGGCTGTCCCCATTGAAGAACTCTTTGAAGAACCCTTTTTGTTACCCAGTAGAACCCTTTTCAGTTTCATGAAGAACCATTTCCACAGAGGGTTCTAAATGGAAACCAAAAGGGTTCTACCTGAAACCAAAAAGGGTTCTCCAATGGGCACAACCCTTTTTATAGCCCTCATCACTGTGCACTGCCTAGCCTGCTTTGCCAGCTCTAAGCCCTGTAGAGGTACACAGAATGCTTCCGTCTCAGTAAGAGATCAATAACTCACCTCATCATGGGCGAAGGGCAGCCATAATGCACTCTGCTTGGGGCCTGCACAGTTCAGGGGCTTACAGACTAACCTGTAACATGGACCAGGGCTTTTCACAAACTAAACCTGTGTCCTAAGTAAATTATAGTTAGAAAACACACAATTTTAGCCAATTATGTACATCAATCAATATATTGATTGAACAACGTGTCCTGTGGAGGCACTTTTCAATATCATATTCTTCCACTTCTCAGGTAAAACACAGACACAGCGTTTATCAATACACTATATGAAAGAATGTAACATGTTTGATATTCTACATACTTTGATAGTCAGAATAAACTGACTCCAAACTCATACAAGAGGATATGGTAATAGGATTCTCCAGGAACTCTCCAAAGCTGCATTTTCCAAAAATCATTTATCTTCTTAAGCAAGAGCTATGGAATGCAATACTGACTAAGTCTTATCATGGACATCTAACATCTAGAATAATCCAAAAACCTCAATGTTATTTGAATGTTTACTTTGAACCTTCATCCCTCTATAGTTATTAAATTGTTCAAAGGAAAATTGTAAAACTCTATAGTGCCAAAATGTATAGATGATACAGTGAGGTAATAAATGTACAAAAGTGCTTGTGTTCTTGTCTATTTGTCTCTGAAATTCAAGATATGACAGGGTCAAATTGCATTAAATAACAAAAGCTAATCAAAGCAATTCACACACATAAGAGACAAGTCTCAAGGGAGTCCCAGGAGCAGCTGGCAGACCATTTTACCCAGCTGAAGTTCTGACCAAAGTGCCTCTCGCGGATCTCCAATGCCAGTCTGGCATATGGTGTATCTTAACCCAGCACAGTGATATTTCTTGAGGCTCTCTATGTAGCCGAGACAACGTTTCCTTTGACTTTCTCACTTTGTCACACTTTCTGCTACTGTTGCCAACACTAAGGCATTTTGGTTTACTCCAGCCTCTGAATGGGGGTAGAAATGAGGTCTGCTAATGTGATAGCTTTGACATTCCATCAATACCAACATACAATCCAACAAACATCATTCAGCAAATGTACCATATTATACCCAATAGCAAACACATTTGAAATATACAATACCGATCACTTTTACTTAGATGAATTGTTACACTTTGCTTGAGTACAACTATTATCTGCAATAACAAAATCACATCTCACATTGGATTGAACGATATTAAACACTAGAGGTCAGAATTATTGACGAGATGGAAGGAGCCCCACATCCCATCCAATAGCTCCTGCTGAGAGCTTGTCACAAGACAACCCTTTCAATTCAGTTATCTAGGTTACTGATGCATCTGTGATCTCAGATCCCAGAGCTGACTACATTAAACACTGAGTGGTGTGATTGCTCCTCTCTCTACTGTGTCATTACTGATGCCCTACTTCAGGCCCGAGCTGAGCCAGAAGAGCCTAATTCTACGTTGTTACTAGTTACCACAGTCAAAAAGACAAAATTGGCTATATTGTAACTATTAATGATAACAAAAAATGTACTTTTTTTACTTAATTTAAAGTTATGGTTAGACATAAGATTAACAGAATGGTTAAGGTTAAGGTTAAGTTTAAAATCACATGATCAGAAGAGAAATAGTATAAATAGGCAGGGTTTACTACTTTGTGGCTGTCCTAACTAGTGACAACCTTACTGCTGCTAGACTCATTAGAGGGTCTTAATTTGATCACCCTGTTTTAGGAGAACTTTCCTGCAGTGCAGGACACTTTAAACTTGTAGTGTATTTGACGTTTATAGGTGCAATTTCATGGTTTCTAAAATTGTAATAGTTCAACTCATTTCAGTTTATGTGACAAAATAAGTAAGTATAGTGTAGAGAATCATTCTACTATCTAAACTGCTGTGAATTTTTTTTTCAAAGCTGGTGAACAAAACCGAAAGTAAAAGACACAAAAACACAACTTAAGAACGGGAAGCATGAAAATAGTGCACATAAAAACAGATCTATCGCTTCTTAGACTTGCTTTCAAATACAATGACAGATCTATAACTCAGAAAGTTACTTATTACAGCTTTAAAAATACTTCTAAAGTTTGTAATTTCCACTTTGACATTTCAGGCTATCGACCCCACAAAAATGTCCATTAATTATAATTCATATACAGTATTAATTCACATTTCCTGTTGCTGAGTATTATTTTCCTGCTGTAGTAAACTGGCTCAAATTAGGATCCTACATCTGCATCGCTTCCAGAGACAAGATCACCCTGATTAATTCTCGTGGCACGGTTAATATGATCCATAAAACATGTCAGGAAATGAAATGAAATTGGGTAAGGGGGGAGGGGTTGTGGAACGGGGCGAGGCGATAGGTTATTGCACAATTTAAAAAAATAATTTAACAGTCAGAGATCCAGAAAATATATGAATATTTTACAGTACATTGAGACATTAAAGCATTTCGGAGACCTTGTTCATTAAATGGTTGCCTCATGAACATTCTTGTTTGCCTAATGATTTTCACATGGAATTTTAGATGAATAAGACATGACTCCTTAAAAACAGAGCACGTTCAGAAGACTAATTCACAACACCCGTTAAAGTAAGATTTTCA
>NC_056432.1:16113644-16181144 GCF_018296145.1 Oncorhynchus tshawytscha
CTTTCGGAAAAGCTGACCACGACTCCATTTTGTTGATCCCTGCCTACAGACAGAAACTAAAACAAGAGGCTCCCACGCTGAGGTCTGTCCAACGCTGGTCCGACCAAGCTGACTCCACACTCCAAGACTGCTTCCATCACGTGGACTGGGAGATGTTTCATATTGCGTCAGATAACAACACTGACGAATACGCTGATTCGGTATGCGAGTTCATTAGAACGTGCGTTGAAGATGTCGTTCCCATAGCAACAATTAAAACATTCCCTAACCAGAAACCGTGGATTGATGGCAGCATTCGTGTGAAACTGAAAGCGCGAACCACTGCTTTTAATCAGGGCAAGGTGTCTGGTAACATGACTGAATACAAACAGTGCAGCTATTCCCTCCGCTATTCCCTCCTATTAAACAAGCTAAGCGTCAGTACAGAGACAAAGTACAATCTCAATTCAACGGCTCAGACACAAGAGGCATGTGGCAGGGTCTACAGTCAATCACGGACTACAGGAAGAAATCCAGCCCAGTCACGGACCAGGATGTCTTGCTCCCAGGCAGACTAAATAACTTTTTTGCCCGCTTTGAGGACAATACAGTGCCACTGACACGGCCTGCAATGAAAACATGTGGTCTCTCCTTCACTGCAGCCGAATTGAGTAAGACATTTAAACGTGTTAACCCTCGCAAGGCTGCAGGCCCAGACGGCATCCCCAGCCGCGCCCTCAGTGCATGCGCAGACCAGCTGGCCGGTGTGTTTACGGACATATTCAATCAATCCCTATACCAGTCTGCTGTTCCCACATGCTTCAAGAGGGCCACCATTGTTCCTGTTCCCAAGAAAGCTAAGGTAACTGAGCTAAACGACTACCGCCCCGTAGCACTCACATCCGTCATCATGAAGTGCTTTGAGAGACTAGTCAAGGACCATATCACCTCCACCCTACCTGACACCCTAGACCCACTCCAATTTGCTTACCGCCCAAATAGGTCCACAGACGATGCAATCTCAACCACACTGCACACTGCCCTAACCCATCTGGACAAGAGGAATACCTATGTGAGAATGCTGTTCATCGACTACAGCTCGGCATTCAACACCATAGTACCCTCCAAGCTCGTCATCAAGCTCGAGACCCTGGGTCTCGACCCCGCCCTGTGCAACTGGGTACCGGACTTCCTGACGGGCCGCCCCCAGGTGGTGAGGGTAGGCAACAACATCTCCTCCCCGCTGATCCTCAACACTGGGTGCGTTCTGAGCCCTCTCCTGTACTCCCTGTTCACCCACGACTGCGTGGCCACGCACGCCTCCAACTCAATCATCAAGTTTGCGGACGACACAACAGTGGTAGGCTTGATTACCAACAACGACGAGGCGGCCTACAGGGAGGAGGTGAGGGCCCTCGGAGTGTGGTGTCAGGAAAATAACCTCACACTCAACGTCAACAAAACTTAAGAGATGATTGTGGACTTCAGGAAACAGCAGAGGGAACACCCCCTATCCACATCGATGGAACAGTAGTGGAGAGGGTAGCAAGTTTTAAGTTCCTCGGCATACACATCACAGACAAACTGAATTGGTCCACTCACACAGACAGCATCGTGAAGAAGGCGCAGCAGCGCCTCTTCAACCTCAGGAGGCTGAAGAAATTCGGCTTGTCACCAAAAGCACTCACAAACCTCTACAGATGCACAATCGAGAGCATCCTGGCGGGCTGTATCACCGCCTGGTACGGCAACTGCTCCGCCCTCAACCGTAAGGCTCTCCAGAGGGTAGTGAGGTCTGCACAACGCATCACCGGGGGCAAACTACCGGCCCTCCAGGACACCTACACCATCCGATGTTACAGGAAGGCCATAAAGATCATCAAGGACATCAACCACCCGAGCCACTGCCTGTTCACCCCGCTATCATCCAGAAGGCGAGGTCAGTACAGGTGCATCAAAGCTGGGACTGAGAGACTGAAAAACAGCTTCTATCTCAAGGCCATCAGACTGTTAAACAGCCACCACTAACATTGAGTGGCTGCTGCCAACACACTGACACTGACACTGACTCAACTCCAGCCACTTTAATAATGGGAATTGATGGGAAATGATGTAAATGTGTCACTAGCCACTTTAAACAATGCTACCTTATATAATGTTTACATACCCTACATTATTCATCTCATATGCATACGTATATACTGTACTCTATATCATCGACTGCATCCTTATGTAATACATGTATCACTAGCCACTTTAACTATGCCACTTTGTTTACATACTCATCTCATATGTATATACTGTACTCGATATCAGCTACTGTATCTTGCCTATGCTGCTCTGTACCATCACTCATTCATATATCCTTATGTACATATTCTTTATCCCCTTACACTGTGTATAAGACAGTAGTTTTGGAATTGTTAGTTAGATTACTTGTTGGTTATTACTGCATTGTCAGAACTAGAAGCACAAGCATTTCGCTACACTCGCATTAACATCTGCTAACCATGTGTATGTGACAAATAAAATTGGATTTGATTTGATTTGACACATACACACACACACACACACACACACAAACACACACACACACACACATACACACACACAAACGCACACACACACCACCATAAGACTCATTCATCTCAAAATAGGAGCTAAACAAAGATGGTGTTGTAGCAACATTCTGAGTGAGTTGAGAATAAATTGGACCAAAGATGTTGAGCTGATGATTCAAAGAGCATTGTGGCAGATGAAAGGTGAGTGTAATTGATATCTGTCTGTCTACAGCTAGCTGGCTTCAGTCTGTGTGAGTGAATATTAATGTCACAGAGATATGTGGTTCTTAATGGATCTCTATGCTTCCCCCCTCTCCCTCCACTTTCCCCCTCTGCCCTTGGCCATGTCGCTGTGGTATCTCCCTGGCATGCTGAAGGGTTGTCATGGATACCACCAGACACATCCGCCATGAGCGGAGGGATGCTGAGCGCTTCAGTGGGGCCGGCGCCAACATTGTCCCCCTTCCATATCCCTGCCCCCATCCCCCCACCAACACCCACCCTCTCCCTTTCCCCCTTCACCTACCACATACCCCCCTCACCCCCCATTCTATACGGCTCTTTCTCCCCTGTTTGGCTGGCTCGGCCTGAGACTAAACAGCAGCTATCCCAACCCCATACCAGGGTCCTGTCTGCCTTTCAGAGGAGTGATAATGAATTCATGGCAGAGTAGGAGGTACAGGAGACACAGACATGGCTGAACCAGGAATAACGCAATACAACAACACACCAACAAACCTAAACAGATTTATCTCCGGGGCTATAGCCTTGAATGAGCTGAATGAGACAATAAAATGTACTCTGCTTGTGCGTATTTGTGTGTGTGTAGTTGGCCGAAGCCCATGATTTAGCTTGTGGTTCATCCCGTATGTATTTGAACCATCTGATCCCTCTTTGCTTAACAACACTTGTTCCCTACGAGCTGTGCACTTTTCTATTGAGGGGAACAGAGGTATGTTAATTCTTGTTCACACTCAAGTCTTTAGTCCAGCTGCTGAAATACACTTATGGTCCTGGATGCTGGTTATGCACTTCATCATAGATGCATACAGTATAACAACACAGAAAATATTCTGCAGAAAATCCTGACTCGCAAAGAGAAGAAGTGAAGTGGTTAATATTTGATGATACATCCCTCCTCCTCTCTTTAGCCCTCCCTTTAATATGTTTTACAATATGGCAGCGCTCTCCTCTTGCACGTATGCTCAGGAAAAAATAATCCTCTGTTATTGGAAGGCTAATTTGAAGTGTCAATTATTCTTATGCAAATGCATGTACAGTTTCTCACGTCTGAAAAGGTTGGGTGCACAGATGGGTGCACACCCAACTCTCACAGTTCCTCCCCCTCTGTAGCTCCAAGAGAATAAAGCTGCCAGACAAAGACAGCTTGCATAATGGCGCTGTGATATTTGCATGCTTATTGTCCATGCTGAGCACCAAAAAAATGGGCAATACAATACTAGAGCACTAAGCATGGCCTCGATGGGCCATTCTACGTCAAAACAGTAAAGATATTGTAGGGTATGCAAATACTATTTTTTTAACATATTTTTTTGTTATTTCACCTTTATTTAACCAGATAGGCCAGTTGAGAACAAGTTCTCATTTACAACTGCGACCTGGCCAAGATAAAGCAAAGCAGTGCGACAAAAACAACCACACAGAGTTACACATGGGATAAACAAACATACAGTCAATAACAAAGTAGAAAAATCTATGTACAGTTTGTTCAAATGTAGGAAATAGGCCATAGTGGCGAAATAATTACAATTTTGCATTAACACTGGAGTGATAGATGTGCAGATGATGATGTGCAAGGTCGCAGTTGTATGATCTTGGCCAGGTCGCAGTTGTAAATGAGAACTTGTTCTCAACTAGCCTACCTGGTTAAATAAAGGTGGAATAATATAAAGAATAAATTAAAAAAGATAGGGACAGAGAGCGATATAGAGAGACATGAATTGAGACAGATAGGGACAGAGAGAGACATAGAGAGACGTAGAGAGACAGAGAGAGACAGATAGAGACAGATAGGGACAGAAATAGACAGAGAGAGAGAGAGCGAAAGAGAGAGAGACAGATAAGGACAGAGAGAGACAGAGAGAGAGACATAGAGAGACATAGAGAGAGACATAGAAAGACGGAGAGAGACAGATAAGGACAGAGAGAGACAGAGAGAGAGACATAGAGAGACATAGAGAGAGACAGATAGGGACAGAGAGAGACAGAGAGAGACAGAGAGGGACATAGAGAGACATAGAGAGAGACAGATAGGGACAGAGATAGATAGAGAGAGAGACATAGAGAGACATAGAGAGAGACAGATAGGGACATAGAGAGACAAAGAGAGAGACAGATAGGGACAGAGAGTGACAGAAAGAGAGACATAGAGAGAGAAAAAGAGAGAGACATAGAGAGACAGATAGGGACATAGAGAGACAGAGAGAGAAAGACATAGAGAGAGACAGATAGGGACAGAGAGAGACATAGAGAGAGAGAGACAGAGAGAGAAAAAGAGAGAGACAGATTGGGACAGAGAGAGAGAGAGAGACATAGAGAGAGAAAAAGAGAGAGACATAGAGAGACAGATAGGGACATAGAGAGACAGAGAGAGAGAGACATAGAGAGAGACAGATAGGGACAGAGAGAGACAGAGAGAGAGAGACAGAGAGAGAAAAAGAGAGAGAAAGATTGGGAGAGAGAGAGAGAGAGAGAGAGAGAGAGACATAGAGAGAGACAGATAGGGCCAGAGAGAGACAGAGAGAGAGACAGATAGGGACAGAGAGAGACATAGAGAGAGAAAAAGAGAGAGACAGATCGGGACAGAGAGAGACAGAGAGAGAGAGAGAGAGCAAAAGAGAGAGAGACAGATAAGGACAGAGAGAGACAGAGAGAGAGACATAGAGAGACATAGAGAGAGACAGATAGGGACAGAGAGAGACAGAGAGAGACAGAGAGGGACATAGAGAGACATAGAGAGAGACAGATAGGGACAGAGATAGATAGAGAGAGAGACATAGAGAGACATAGAGAGAGACAGATAGGGACATAGAGAGACAGAGAGAGAGAGACAGAGAGAGACATAGAGAGAGACAGAGAGAGAGACAGATAGGGACAAAGAGATATATAGAGAGAGACAGATAGGGACAGAGAGAGACAGATAGGGACAGAAAGAGACATAGAGAGACATAGAGAGAGATGGAGAGAGACAGAGAGGGTCAGAAAGAGACATAGAGAGAGACAGATAGGGAAAGAGAGAGACAGAGAGAGACAGAGAGAGACAGAGAGAGACAGATAGGGACAGACAGAGACAGAGACAGATAGGGACAGAGAGACATATAGAGAGACAGATAGGGACAGAGAGAGACATAGAGAGATACATAGAGAGAGAGAGAGACAGACAGGGACAGAGAGAGACATATAGAAGGACAGAGAGAGACATAGAGAGAGACAGATAGGGACAGAGAGAGACATAGAGAGAGACAGATAGGGACAGAGAGACATAGAGATACTTAGAGAGAGAGACAGACAGGGACAGAGAGACAGAGACAAATAGAGACTTGAGACAGGCAGACCGAGACAGACAGACAGACAGACAGACAGGCAGACCGACAGACAGACAGGCAGGCAGACAGAGGCAGACAGAAACAGACAGACAGACAGACAGACAGGCAGGCAGACAGGCAGGCAGGCAGGCAGACAGACAGACAGACAGACAGACAGACAGACAGACAGACAGACAGACAGACAGACAGACAGACAGACAGACAGACAGACAGACAGACAGACAGAGGGACAGAGGGCCAGAGATCCGGCAGGGGAAAGTGAGACAGGTGGGGATAGAGTCCTGTTCCCTGACCCTCTCAGCTGATGTGACAGTTTAAAAAAAGCCTTTTCAGGCCCGAAACCGAATCAAACAACCTGCTGCAGAGTCTGGTTACACGACAACAATGGACTCCATTCACCTTCTGTCTCAACACAGCAGCTTTTTCCACAAGTTCCTTTTCTGTATTATTTGCTCAAAGGGTGGAGAGAGTGGGGTGGGGTGGGGGTGGGGGGCCTGTGTGGAGATATTTTAGACGATAATGGTGTTTCACAGATTATATGGTATCAGTGAGACGTGTTTGTTTTGAGCTGTCTGCCTCTCCAGCCAGTGAAAAATGGCTAGAGCCTCACTCTCACCCTGGACCCTCAGAAAACACTAGAGAAACTTAGTTAAAGCCCTCAGATAGCTGAAGATGCCAATATGATGAACTTTTGAAGAGGGGACAGATTAATTCATGTCTACACAAAGTATTCAATATTCTCAAATTTGTGAAAATTGGATGAGTATGCTTAGATGAGTGTGCTTTTCAGTGTATGCATGGTTACTAAAACTCTCTTATGGTGCACTCTTATAAAAAAGGTATGCATGGTTACTAAAACTCTCTTATGGTGCACTCTTAAAAAAAGGCTTCCAAAAGGGTTCTTTGGCTGTCCCCGTAGGAAAACTATTTTTTGTGCCAGTTAGAACCATTTTGGATTCCATGTAGAACTGTCTGTGTAAATGGATTTACATGGAACCCAAAAGGATTCTACCTGGAACCAAAATGGTTCTACCTTGAACCAAAAAAGGGTTCTTCAAAGGGATACGCTATGGGGACTGCTGAAGAACACATTTAGGTTCTAGATAGCACCTTTTTTTCTAAGAGTGTATGTGATATTGGGTATCAATTTTGATAGGGTTCTGATTGGTTTGTTATTGGGGATCATATACTTGTCTTCACATTGACATGCTCAGTGTGCCCTGGCATTCAACATGTTAGCCAACTACACCAGGCCCTATAAGCCTCTCTGCCAACAACAGAACATCAGATTAACAACAGCCCGACAAAAGACAACAAACACCTAACCCTCAGAAGCACTTGGCAAATGAAATAATTATACACTGTAAGGTATTAGAGAAGGTTGTCAGGGAAGTTAGAGAAACCTGGTCTGACCTATTAGGTGGGTCTAAAATCATGACAAGGGGCAAACAAAATGTCCACTCATATCCCATCGCAAACAGTTGTTCAACAACACAGACGATAACAGAGAGACGCTTTTTCTCTCTCTTTCTTCTTCTCCCCATTCTCTCTCTTCCCAAAATGTGTGTCATAGACGTCAAAACGGTAAGGGGAGTCCTTTTGAGTGGGCAGGAAGCCTGCTGGACCACAGAGCGAATAAACATCCATGTCAGGAGAAAGCGATCCGGGCCCTCTCACACTGAGCCCATGCTCTCCTGGGAAAAACACTGCTCATACAATGGATAGAGAAGGCCTTTTGTTGAGTCCCTGAGAGCTGTGGGGCTAGCTCTGGATCACACACACACACACACACACACGCTAGCACGCGCACACAGGCATTTTACATCTGCCCAAACTCCGGGTGACTGAGTAAAGTTACTTCCTCCTTCACAGTGGCTAAAGGTAGTGAGGTAGTGAGGAGAGGTAGTGAGGTAGTGAGGTAGTGAGGAGAGGGATTTGGCCACTCTACCATGAAGTCCTGATTGGTGGAGTGCTGCAAAGATGGTTGTCCTTCTGAAAGGTTCTCCCATCTCCACAGAGGAACTCTAGACTCCTGTTAGAGTGACCATCGGGTTATTGGTCACCTCCCTGACCAAGGCCCTTCTTCCCCGGTTGCACAGTTTGGCTGGATGGCCAGCTCTAGGAAGAGCTTCCATTAAAGAAAGGTGGCGGCCATTGTGTTCTTGGGGACCTTCAATGCTGTAGAATTGTTTTGGTACCCTTCCCCAGGTCTGTGACTGGATATAATCCTGTCACTCTACGGACAATTCTTTTGTGACTTGGTTTTTGCTCTGACAACTGTGGGACCTTTCATAGAAAGGGAAATGCCTTTCCAAATAATTTCCAATCAATAGATTTTACCACAGGTGGACTCCAATCAAGTTGTAGAAACATCTCAAGGATGATCAATGGAAACAGGATGTACCTGAGCTCAATTTCAAGTCTCATAGCAAAGGGTCTGAATAGTTATGTAAAGAAGGTATTAAAAAATATATGTAATTCAATCCATTTTAGAATAAGGGTGTAACGTAACAAATGTGGAAAAAGGTCAATGGGTGTATATGTAGGGTCTTATAGGGGCCATGCTGAAGTAGTGAGACCATTTCAGGTCCTCAGTAATGTGCATGCTAAGGAACTTTAAGGTTTTGACCTCATCCAGCGGCCCTGTCGATGTGGACAGGGGAGTGCTCTCTCTGCTGTCTCCTGTTGTCCACGATCAGCTCCTAGTTTTTATTTGACTTTACTCCTCCAGGGCTTTAACCTCCTCCCTGTAGGCTCGTTGTTGTTGTTCATCGGGCTTACCACTGTCGTGTCATCAGCTAACTTGATGATTGAGTTGTAGGCATGCCTAGCCACACAGTCGTGGATGAACACGGAGTACAGGGGGGGCTGAGCACACACCTCTGGGGGGCCCCTGTTCGGGATCAGCGTGGCGGAGGTGTTGTTGCCTACAATCACCAGCTGGAGTCGGGCCGTCAGGAAGTCAAGGATTACACATGGAAAAGTTCAGACCCAGGGCCCTGAGCTTAGTGACAAGCTTGGAGGGCACTATGGTGTTGAAAGCATAGCTGTAGTCGATTAATAGCATTCTCACATTCCTCTTGTCCAGTTGGGATAGGGCGGTGTACAGTGAAACGGCGATTGCGTCATCCCAGGATCTGTTGGGGCAGTATGCAAATTCTAGTGGGTCTAGGGTATCGGCAAGGTGGAGGTGATATGGTCCTTGACTAGCCTCTCAAAGCACTTCACAGTGACAGAGGTGAGTGCTATGGGGCGACAGTCATTTAGTTCAGTTACCTTAGCTTGCTTGGATATAGGGACAATGTTGGACATCTTGAAGCAGGTGGGAACAACAGACTGTAATACAGGGAGAGGTTGAATATGTCCGTAAAACACTCAAGCCAGCTGGTCTGAACACTCACTGAGGATGTAGCTTGGTATGCCGTCCAGGCCAGCAGCCTTGAAAGGGTTAACACGCTTGAAAGTCCTACTAACGTTGGCTACAACACGGCACAATATGGGGAATATACTGACAATACAGGAACAAGAAAAAAACTGCAACCCTTTTTCCCTCCCAAGAATCTATTAGAATAAATTTACATCCCATCGGCTGCCTCACTCCAGGCCAGCCGCCGCTCAGGTAGACTCTATGGGAATCCTCCTCCTAAATGAGCTCACACTACTCAGCCTATTCTTCCCCACTCAGAAACTCTGCTTTCTCCGAGACACCCCCTTTTCCAGTCCCCCAAGTTCCCACAGACCCCTTTCTTCCCCCACTCCCTCCCCTAGCTCTCCTCCCTCTCTACCCCCTCGCTTCAACTCCAATTTGGGCACAATGAAGTTGTTCTGGCTGACAGTTTGGCCAAGAAAATAGGTGCTGTTTGGGCCGGCTGTGTGGCCCTGAAGTGGGTCCATTCTCCCCCCTCGCCAGCTCAGTTACCGAAGGCCTGGCTGCCGGGACACAGATGCCCCCCGTCCCCACACTCCCACCCTGACTCAAACAATTAGCCTCAAACTACAAGGAGGCAAAGAGAGAGTCTCCCTTCCTATTCCTACCAATCAACCAGATCTTCCCACCAACACACCATATAGTCCACCTCACATCCAGCCAGGTCACAAGTCAGTTTTAGATATCCATCCATGTCTGAGGATGTTGGGAGATGTCGTGGAAACCGGCCCCTAGGGGAAACAGTGAGCGCTGTTACCTCCAAGTAAGTTTCGATTTTGCTAGGGTGTTAGGGATGGGGATGTCAGATGGGCGCAAGCATCTGCCTGATTCAGTTCAAATCCTGCGATAGAAAGGTGTTTTGACATTTTTGTTTTAAGCCTATCCCAAACCCTTACCTTAACCAATTTCGAACTTGCAACCTCTGATTCCAAAGGTTGCAAGTTTGAATCCAGTGATAGAACATTGTTTTTGAGAAAAAAAACTTTATGCATATCCCAAACCTTAACCCTTACCTTAACCACTCAGAGTTAATGCCTAACCTTCAAACGTCAGAGTTAATGCCTAAACTTAACCTTACACACTTCCAATTTTGACATTTCCAACAACTTCTAAATTGTACATTTGAGAAACATGGATGAACGTCTAATTCTGACATGAGACTGTAAGAGCTAGTTGCACACATCACCCAAAATCCCCAAGTGTGTGTGTGTGTGTGTGTGTGTGTGTGTGTGTGTGTAGTCTAGCATTAGCTCCCTCCATCTGGCTGTGCCACTTAGTTCACCTGTACCACCATAGAAAGCCACAGCGCTCATCCAAGTTAACTGAGAACTCTGAGATAGATAACAACAACGCCAAGTCCCTCAGTGGGGGGATAGAGATGTGGAGGGATATAGACACAGACACAGTGCATGTGTGTATGGGGTAAGCTGACAGTCACTGGACACTTTTTTTTCCTTCACTCATCCAGTCCTAAGGTATTGAAGGAATCTGTAACATTTCATTGTGTATCAGTTATTTCAGTAACTTTTATCTTTGTGAACGCATGTGTCAGATATGATTCTGTCTCAGGAGAATGGTATAGAGACAAAGCATTCAGCTCTCTCTTCTCAGCCCTGTGAGAAGGCTTCGGTTACTTTTACTGAGCAGCAAGATACACCAATACATCTGGATGCACACATACAACCCCCCCCCCAATCCCTTACACACTCACACATTCACTCACATATTCTCTCTCTCAATTCAATTCAATTCAAGGGCTTTATTGGCATGGGAAACATGTGTTAACATTGCCAAAGCAAGTGAGGTAGATAATATATAGATAATAGATAATATATAAAGTGAAATAATCTCTCTCTCTCTGTGTGTCTCACTGTGTCTCTCTGTGTGTGTCTCTCTCTCTCTCTCTCTCTCTCTGTCACTCACTCACTCACTCACACACACACACACACACACACACACACACACACACACACACACACACACACACACACACACACACACACACACACACACACACACACACACACACACACACACACCGCACACACCACACACATACAGCAAAGTGTACACATGAAAACATGTCTGGGAGAGGTCCTGATGAGGGCTCCATATGTCCAAGCCTTGTATATCACCCTTCCAGCCCCCCAGCACTCCACCAGACCACCATAACTTAGTTTGTCTTCCACACAAAGTTTGGGCCAAGCTTGGCTGGGCTCATTGGGAGGCCTTTCTCTGGGGACAATGAAGCTTGACAGACCTCCAACAACAGACCTCCAACAATGGAGCTAATCACAGCAACCGCAACCCCTCCCCCCTCTCTCTCTACCCTCAGCCTGGGCCAAGACTCTGTGCGGCAAGCAGAGAGGCTAGCTTAGAAAGGCTAGCTCAGAGAGGCTAACTCAAAGAGGCTAGCTCCAAGAGGCTAGCTCAAAGAGTCTTGTTAAACGAGCGTAGGTCAAAGAGGCTAGCTCAGGGAGGATAACTCAAACTGGCTTGCTCACAGAGGCTAGCTCAGAGAGGCTAACTCACAGAGGCAAGCTCAGAGAGGATAGCTCAGAGAGGCTCAGAGGGGCTAGTTTGGAGAGGCTAGCTCAGAGAGGCTAACTCAAAGAGGGGAGGAGACAGGTTAAAGGACTTTAAAGCCTTGATAATTGAGACATGGATTGTGCCATTTAGAGGGTTTAATGGTTAAGAAAAATAGGAGCACCGGTGTGAGTTTGTCAAGAACTGCAACGCTCTTTTTTTTTTACTTAACAGTTTCCTGTGTGTATCAAGAATGGTCCACTACCCAAAGGACATTCAGCCAACTTGATATTACTGTGGGAGGCATTAGAGTGGACACGGGCCAGCATCCCTGTGGAACGCTTTCGACACCTTCTAAAGTCCTTACTGAGGCTGTTCTGAGGGCAAATGGGGGTGCAACTCAAAATGAAGCTGTTCCTAATGTTTTGTACACTCAGTTTATGTATTGTAAAACAAAGTTAAAATGGTTATATGTGTTTAGACAAAGGCATGCAGTAGATTTTATTTAATTTTTATTTCACCTTTATTTAACCAAGGTAGACTAGTTGAAAACCAGTTCTCATTTACAACTGCAACCTGGCCAAGCTAAAGCAAAGCAGTGCGAGACAAACAACAACATAGTTACACATGGAATAAACAAACATACAGTCAATAACACAATAGAAAAAAAAGTATATGTACAGTGTGTGCAAATGAGGTAAGATAAGGGAGGTAAGGCAATAAATAGGCCATAGTGGCAAAATAATAACAATTTAGCAACTTAAATACTGGAGTGATTGATGTGCAGAAGATGAATGTGCAAGTAGAGATACTGGGGTGCAAAGGAGCAAAAATAAATAAATAACAGTATGGGGATGAGGTAGTTGGATGGGCTATTTACAGATGGGCTATGTACAGGTGCTGTGATCTGTGAGCTGCTCAGACAGCTGGTGCTTAAAGTTATTGAGGGTGATATGAGTCTCCAGCTTCAGTA
The DNA here is from genome assembly GCF_018296145.1 of Oncorhynchus tshawytscha. Lineage (NCBI taxonomy): Eukaryota > Metazoa > Chordata > Actinopteri > Salmoniformes > Salmonidae > Oncorhynchus > Oncorhynchus tshawytscha. The sequence goes on from NC_056432.1 coordinate 16,126,677, forward strand.
ATTTTTGCAATTAGTTCCAGTCATTGACAGCAGAGAACTGGAAGGAAAGACGGCCAAAGGAGGAATTGGCTTTTGGGGTGACCAGTGAAATATACCTGCTGGAGCGTGTACTACGGGTGGGTGCTGCTATGGTGCTATACTTTAATATTGGAACAATTGATGTAAAAAAACGTATCACTAGCCACTTTAAACAATGCCACTTAATATAATGTTTACATACCCTACATTACTCATATCATATGTATATACTGTACTCTATACCATCTACTGCATTTTGCCATCTTTATGTAATACATGTATCACTAGCCACTTTAAACAATGCCCCTTTTATATGTTTACATACCCTACATTACTCAGCTCATATGTATATACTGTACTCGATACCATCTACTGCATCTTGCCTATGCCGTTCTGTACCATCACTCATTCATATATCTTTATGTACATATTCTTCATCCCTTTACACTTGTGTGTATAAGGTAGTTGTTGTGAAATTGTTAGGTTAGATTACTCGTTGGTTATTACTGCATTGTCGGAACTAGAAGCACAAGCATTTCGCTACACTCGCATTAACATCTGCTAACCATGTGTATGTGACAAATAAAATTGGATTCGATTTGATTTGGTGACCAGTGAGCTGAGATAAGGCCGGGCTTTACCTAGCAAAGACTTAAAGATGACCTGGAACCAGTGGGTTTGGTGACGAATATAAAGCGAGGGCCAGCAAACGAGAGCATACAAGTCGCAGTGGTGGGTAGTATATGGGGATTTGGTGACAAAACGGATGGCACTGTGATAGACGGCATCTAATTTGCTGAGTAGAGTGTTGGAGGCTATTTTGTAAATTACATCACCAAAGTCAAGGATCAGGATAGTGCATTTTTCGAGGGTATGTTTGACAGCATTAGTGAAGGATGCTTTGTTGCGAAATAGGAAGCCGATTCTAGATTTAATTTTGGATTGGGAATGCTTAATGTGAGTTTGGAAGGAGAGTTTACAGTCTAACCAGACACCTAGGTAATTGTAGTTGTCCACATATTCTAAGTCAGAACCGTCCAGAGTAATGATGCTGGATGGGCGGGCAGGTGCGGGCAGCGATCGGTTGAAGAGCATGCATTTAGTTTCGCTTGCATTTAAGAGCAGTTGGAGGCCACGGAAGTTGTATGGCATTGAAGCTCGTCTAGAGGTTAGTAACACAGCTTCCAAAGATGTGCCAGAAGTATACAGAATGGTGTCGTCTGCGTAGAGATGGATCAGAGAATCACCAACATCATTGATGTTTACAGAGAAAAGAGTTGGTCTGAGAATTGAACCCTGCGGCACCCCCATAGAGACTGCCAGAGGTCCGGACAACAAGCCCTCCGATTTGACACAATAAACTCTGTCTGAGAAGTATTTGGTGAACCAGGTGAGGCAGTCATTTGAGAAACCAAAGCTGTTGAGTCTGCCGATAAGAATGCGGTGATTGACAGAGTCGAAAGCCTTGGCCAGGTCAATGAATACAGCTGCACAGTACTGTCTCTTATCGATGGCGGCTATGATATCGTTTAGGACCTTGAGCGTGGCTGAGGTGCACCCATGACCAGCTCGGAAACCAGATTGCATAGCGGAGAAGGTACGGTGGTCGGTGATCTATTTATTAACTTGGCTTTCAAAGAAAGGGTAGGGTAGGATAGATATAGGTCTGTAGCAGTTTGGGTCTAGATCGTCTCCTCCTTTGAAGAGGGGGATGACTGCGGCAGCTATCCAATCTTTGGGGATCTCAGACGATACGAAAGAGAGTTTGAACAGGCTAGTAATATGGGTTGCAACAATTTCGGCTGATGATTTTAGAAAGAAAGGGTCCAGATTGTCTATGCCTGCTGATTTGTAGGGGTCCAGATTTTGCAGCTCTTTCAGAATATCAGCTATCTGGATTTGGGTGTAGGAGAAATTGTGGAGGCTTGGGCAAGTTGCTGTGGTGGGTGCAGGGCTGTTGACCAGGGTAGGGGTGGCCAGGTGGAAAGCATGGCCAGCTGGTGAAAAATGCTTATTGAAATTGACAGTGTTTCTAGCCTTAGTGCAGAGGGCAGCTGAGAGGAGCTGCTCTTATTCTCCATGGACTTTACAGTGTCCCAGAACTATTTGGAGTTTGTGCTGCAGGATGCAAATTTCTGTTTGAAAAAGCTAGCCTTCGCTTTCCAAACTGCCTGTGTATATTGGTTCCTAACTTCCCTGAAAATCTGCATATAGTGGGGGCTATTTGATGCTAATGCCGTACGCCAGAGGATGTTTTTGTGCTGGTCAAGGGCAGTCGGGTCTGGAGTGAACCACGGGCTATATCTGTTCCTGGTTCTAAATTGGACATGGACACATAGATATGGACACACTTGTATGCAGGTATATGCAGAATATCAAAAAAAGTTTGGGACACAAATGTACAATACAATATCCATATGCCAATGCCTTATAATCAAACATTTATAAACAGGAAACTAATATTGATAATTAAGTATTACAATCCATCATTATTCTATTGTTGTATGATATACCATATGATGTGTGTAGGCCTATACTCTATGTGTGTATAAATGAGGGTGGATGTAGAGGGTGTTAACACCTTTGTGTGTTTGAGGTGATGTGTTATCACCTGACAGACAGTGTGCTGTTTCTGTTTCGTCTGTCTAGAGAGTGAGAGAGTGAGAGTGCCGTACAGGAGGAGAGGGCTAAATACTAGCATTGAACTTGAACCTTAGTATACTCCATTCTCATGTGTGTGTGTGTGTGTGTGTGTGTGTGTGTGTGTGTGTGTGTGTGTGTGTGTGTGTGTGTGTGTGTGTGTGTGTGTGTGTGTGTGTGTGTGTGTGTGTGTGTGTGTGTGTGTGTGCGTGTGTGCGTGTGTGCGCGTGTGTGTGTTTGTGTGTGAGAGAGAGATGGATAGAGAGAGGAAAAAGAGAAATAGAGGGATAAACTGTGTTCAAGAGAAAGATTGAGCCTTTATAATGTATCTCTGCATGACATGATCTCAGTATAAACACGACGGGGAGATTCAGTGGGTTTATCACAGACCAGTACAGAATGTCTAAGGACAGAGCTACACTGCCTTCTCATCGCTAGCTTTCTGTTCAGACAATCTACACGACACCACATCAGGAGACTGCTGATTGGCGACTGGGACTATTTGTTCACCAGCGATTGACTGGAGCGAGAGGTTTTCCCAGTTTTGCACAAGCAAGTTTCCTGCTTGGTTACAGGCTAGATAAGAGCTGAACATGGCTGATGTGGACACAGCTAACACACGGCCTGGATAAAGGGGCTGGAGCTGAGGGGGGTTGAGGAGGATCCCATAGACGAGACAGGGGAGACCTCCAGGACCAGCAGCAGGTGGTAAAGGCCATGTCACAGGGCCCTGCACAGCCATAGTCACAAATATTACCAGCATGGCCAAGTACATGTGGACCTATCAGTGTGAGGCCCCGGAACAATCAGGGATGTAATGAGCCAATCAGAACAGACGTAGTGTTAGTTACAGTTGAAGTCAGAAGTTGACATACAGTACACCTTAGCCAAATACATTTAAACTGAGTTTTTCACAATTCCTGACATTTAATCCTCGTAAAAATTCCCTGTCTTAGGTCAGTTAGGAATCTCACTTTATTTTAAGAATGTGAACTGTCAGAAAAATAGTAGAGAGAAGGATTTATTTCAGCTTTTATTTTTTTCATCACATTCCCAGTGGGTCAGAAGTTTACATACACTCAATTAGTATTTGGTAGCATTTCCTTTCAATTGTATAACTTGGGCAAAACGTTTCGGGTAGCCTTCCACAAGCGTCCCACAATAAGTTGGGTGAATTTTGGCCCATTCCTCCTGACAGAGCTGGTGTAACTGAGTCAGGTTTGTAGGCCTCCTTGCTCGCACATGCGTTTTCAGTTCTGTACACAAATTTTCTGTAGGATTGAGGTCAGGGCTTTGTGATGGCCACTCCAATACCTTGACTTTGTTGTCCTTAAGCCATTTAGCCACAACTTTGGAAGTATACTTGGGGTCATTGCCCATTTGGAAGACCCATTTGCGACCAAGCTTTAACTTCCTGACTGATGTCTTGAGATTTTGCTTCAATATATCCATATAATTTTTCTGCCTCATGATGTCATCTATTTTGTGAAGTGCACCACTCCCTCCTGCAGTATAGCACCCTCACAACATGATGCTGCCACCCACATGTTTCACGGTTGGGATGGTGTTCCTCGGCTTGCAAGCCTCCCCCTTTTTCCTCCAAACATAACGATGGTCATTATGGCCAAACAGTTCTATTTTTGTTTCATCAGACCAGAGGACATTTCTCCAAAAAGTACGATCTTTGTCTCCATGTGCAGTTGCAAACCGTAGTCTGGCTTTTTTATGGCGGTTTTGGAGCAGTGGCTTCTTCCTTGCTGAGCGGCCTTTCAGGTTATGTCGATATAGGACTCATTTTACTGTGAATAAAGATACTTTTGTACCTGTTTCCTCCAACATCTTCGCAAGGTCCTTTGCTGTTGTTCTGGAATTGATTTGCACTTTTCGCACCAAAGTACACTCTTCTCTAGGAGACAGAACGCAACTCCTTCCTCAGCAGTATGACGGCTTTTTCCCATGATTTCCCCTGATGTCAAGCAAAGAGGCACTGAGTTTGAAGGTAGGCCTTCAAATACATCCACAGGTATACCTCCAATTGACTCAAATTATGTCGATTAGGCTATCAGAAGCTTCTAAAGCCATGACATAATTTTCTGGGATTTTCTAAGCTGTTTAAAGGCACAGTCAACTGAGTGTATGTAAACTTCTGACCCACTAGAATTGTGATACAGTGAATTATAAGTGAAATAATCTGTCTGTAAACAATTGTTGAAAAAATTAATTGTGTCATGCACAAAGTATGTGTCCTAATCGACTTGCCAAAACTATAGTTTGTAAACAAGAAATTTGTGGAGTGGTTGAAAAACAATCTTTAATGACTCCAACCTAAGTGTATGTAAACTTCTGACTTCAACTGTACATATGACCAAAATTCATGTTCAGACTCTAAAAGAAGCCCATGGGCACAATAACAGAGCAGCAGACAGCATATTATGTAGATACAGTAAGATACCACTTAGAAACAGCATGAGTGAACACATGATGGTAGCATGGAGTATGACTTGTCCTCAAGCCCAGGACAGCTGAAGTCCATTCGAAAGGCCATCTAAAGGGGTGTCTGTCTCTGCCCTGACCCCATACAGGGAGTCTCCAGTCTGCCATAATCATTATGACACACAACCCCCACACCTGCTGGCAATCTATGAAATATTAAACATTCAAACTTTAAAGTGCAGAGACTGAGAAAGCATTCTGCCCCCTTCAAACAGAAACACACATACACGGGCATGTGAGCATGCATGCACGCACACACACACACACACACAAACACACACATGCACACACAAACACACACAAGATGGTTAAAGCAGTGATGAAGTAGTATAAAAAGATTGCGAAATGCTGAGTGACGGTGGAGATAATGTGAGGAAAGTAAACAATGCCAATGCAAACAACACAGATGTACAGGTGCAGAACAGCTGTTCACCCAAACAATGTATGGTGTGTATATTAATGGGGGGAGGTAGCCCCTATTCCTAACTACTGTGCATTTTACTCTTCAGCCATCTGGATACTAACATACAGTGGGGCAAAAAGTATTTAGTCAGCCACCAATTGTGCAAGTTCTCCCACTTAAAAATATGAGAAAGGCCTGTAATTTTCATCATAGGTACACTTCAACTATGACAGACAAAATGAGAAAAAAAATCCAGAAAATCCCATTGTAGGATTTTTAATTAATTTATTTGCAAATTATGGTGGAAAATAAGTATTTGGTCACCTACAAACAAGCACGATTTCTGGCTCTCACAGACCTGTAACTTCTTCTTTAAGAGGCTCCTCTGTCCTCCACTCATTACCTGTATTAATGGCACCTGTTTGAACTTGTTATCAGTATAAAAGACACCTGTCCACAACCTCAAACAGTCACACTCCAAACTCCACTATGGCCAGGATCAAAGAGCTGTCAAAGGACAACAGAAACAAAATTGTAGACCTGCACCAGGCTGGGAAGACTGAATCTGTAATAGGTAAGCAGCTTGGTTTGAAGAAATCAACTGTGGGAGCAATTATTAGGAAATGGAAGACATACAATACCACTGATAATCTCCCTCGATCTGGGGCGCCACGCAAGATCTCACCCCGTGGGGTCAAAATGATCACAAGTACGGTGAGCAAAAATCCCAGAACCACACGGGGGGACCTAGCGAATGACCTGCAGAGAGCTGGGACCAAAGTAGCAAAGCCTACCATCAGTAACACACTACGCCGCCAGGGACTCAAATCCTGCAGTGCCAGACGTGTCCCCCTGCTTAAGCCAGTACATGTCCAGGCCCATCTGAAGTTTGCTAGAGAGCATTTGGATGATCCAGAAGAAGATTAGGAGAATGTCATATGGTCAGATGAAACCAAAATATAACTTTTTGGTAAAAACTCAACTCGTAGTGGTTGGAGGACAAAGAATGCTGAGTTGCTTCCAAAGAACACCATACCTACTGTGAAGCATGGGGGTGGAAACATCATGCTTTGGGGCTGTTTTTCTGCAAAGGGACCAGGACGACTGATCCGTGTAAAGGAAAGAATGAATGGGGCCATGTATCGTGAGATTTTGAGTGAAAACCTCCTTCCATCAGCAAGGGCATTGAAGATGAAACGTGGCTGGGTTTTCAGCATGACAATGATTCCAAACACACCGCCCGGGCAAGAAGGAGTGGCTTCGTAAGAAGCATTTCAAGGTCCTGGAGTGGCCTAGCCAGTCTCCAGATCTCAACCCCATAGAAAATCTTTGGAGGGAGTTGAAAGTCCGTGTTGCCCAGCAACAGCCCCAAAACATCACTGCTCTAGAGGAGATCTGCATGGAGGAATGGGCCAAAATACCAGCAACAGTGTGTGAAAACCTTGTGAAGACTTACAGAAAACGTTTGACCTCTGTCATTGGCATCAAAGGGTATATAAACAAAGTATTGAGATAAACTTTTGTTATTGACCAAATACTTATTTTCCACCATAATTTGCAAATATATTAATTAAAAATCCTACAATGTGATTTTCTGGATTTTTTTTCTCATTTTGTCTGTCATGGTTGAAGTGTACCTATGATGAACATTACAAGCCTCTCTCATCTTTTTAAGTGGGAGAACTTGCACATTTGGTGGCTGACTAAATACTTTTTTGCCCCACTGTATACACAGTGTACAAACATGCTCTTTCCATGACGTAGACTGACCACGTGAATCCAGGTGAAAGCTATGTTTCCTTATTGATGTTAATTCCACTTCAATCAGTGTAGATGAAGGGGAGGAGACAGGTTAAAGATGTTTTTTTAAGCCTTGATACAATTGAGACATGGATTGTGTATGTGTGCCATTAAGAGGGTGAATGGGCAAGACAAAATATTTCAGTGCCTTTGAACGGGGTATGGTAGTAGGTGCCAGGCGCACCGGTTTGTGTGTGTCAAAAACGGCAACGCTCAACAGTTTCCCGTGTGTATCAAGAATGGTCCACCACCCAAAGGACATCCAGCCAACTTGACACAACTGTGGGAGGCATTGGAGTGAACATGGGCCAGCATCCCTGTGGAACGCTTTCGACACCTTGTAGAGTCCATCCCCCAACGAATTGAGGCTGTTCTGAGGGCAAAAGGGGGTGCAACTCAATGTTAGGAAGGTGTTCCTCATGTTTTTTACACTGAGTGTGTATCAAGGTCATAACGCACTTTGTGTGCTACTCTGCTTTTAAAAGACAACAATGGACTGCAGTGGCAGTGATGTGAGGAGAGAGAGGAGCACAGTATTGTTCGGTACTGTAAAAAATACTGTTGTTTTTACAGTAACTTACTGGCAGCCAGTTACCTTTAAGTTACTGTAAAAACAAAGGTAAAGTATGTTAGCATAAATTTCAAAGAAACTTTAATATTTACCGTAACATATTGTACCTTTTTTTTTTAAAGTAACTTACAGGTAATTCGCTGCCAGTAAGATACCGTACAAATAACAGGATTTCTTTTTTTACAGTTTGGGGTGACAGTTAAGGAGCTGACAGACAGCGCGCAGCGGATGGGGCGGACCATTCATTTTCATTGAAGCTTAGGCGGGGGTTCTATCCAGGAGGAGCTGTCAGTGGTGCTCATGCCTGTGGAAGCTGCTCAGCCAAGGGGGAGAAAATAGGATTCTGCTCTATTTTTCAAGCGGTGCCATCATTTGCTGACCAATCACAGTAGAAAATGCAGCCTGCATGGGGGTACATCAACAGTACTTCCAACAGCAGGACCAGCTAACTTTACAGGGCTGTGAAAAGGTATTTGCCCCTTTCTAATTTTCTCACCTTATGCACATGTTTTATACTGAACGTTATCTTCAACCAAAACCTAATATTAGATAAAGGGAACTTGAGTGAACAAAAAACACAACAAATACATACTTATTTCATAAACACAATTATGCAACACCCAATGCCCCTGTGTGAAAAATAAACTACCCCCTTGTACTCCATAACTGGTTGTGCCACCTTTAGCTGCAATGACTCCAACTAAACACTTCCTGTAGTTGTTGACCAGTCTCTCACATCCCTGTGGAAGAATTTTGTCCCACTCTTCCATGCAGAACTGCTGTAACTCAGTGACATTTGTGGGTTTTCAAGCATGAACTGCTTGTTTTAAGTCCTGCCACAACATCACAATTGGGATTAGGTGTGGACTTTGACTAGGCCATTTCACAACTTCAAATATGTTGCTTTTTAGCCATTTTCATCTAGAGTTGATTGTGTGTTTTGGATCATTATCTTGCTGCATGACCCAGCTGCACTTCAGCTTCAGCTCACAGACGGATGGCCTGACATTCTCCTGTAGAATTCTCTGATACAGTGCAGAATTCATGTCTCCTTCTATTAAGGCAAGTTGTCCAGGTCTTGAGGCAGCAAAGCATCCCCAAACCATCACCACCATGCTTGACCCATTGGTATACAGTGGAATGCAGTGTTTGGTTTTCGCCAGGCATAATGAGACACATGTCGTCAAAGTTTACAGAGTCATGTTTAACAATAAAATCATTGTTTTCTAATCCATTTTTGGATTAAACATTTATGTTGCATGTATATAAGTGTATATGCATGCTTATGGTGTTATAGTGATATGTCGGTAATGTTTTATTTTTATTTTGTTGCTATGGTCACTGCCAGCTCTTGCATAAACTCATAAGCCGCTTTGATTATAGGGACAAGTGGTGTACCTGGCGGGGTACTCTACGATATTCTGCTGGCTGTCTGAAAAGCTCTTTAGGGAAATACAATACACTATAGATCGATATATAGATCGATAAGACACAAGTAAAACATTTATTTTTTCATTTCCTAGCTCAGGAACTATATACAATAGGGCAAAAAAGTATTTAGTCAGCCACCAATTGTGCAAGTTCTCCCACTTAAAAAGATGAGAAAGGCCTGTAATTTTCATCATGAGTACACTTCAACTATGACAGACAAAATTAGAAAAAAAATCCAGAAAATCACATTGTAGGATTTTTAATGAATTTATTTGCAAATTATGGTGGAAAATAAGTATTTGGTCACCTACAAACAAGCAAGATTTCTGGCTCTCACAGACCTGTGATTTTCTGGATTTTTTTTCTCATTTGTCTGTCATAGTTGAAGTGTACCTATGATGAAAATTACAGGCCTCTCTCATCTTTTTAAGTGGGAGAACTTGCACAATTGGTGGCTGACTAAATACTTTTTTGCCCCACTGTATATAAACCTCTCGGCTATGGATTCTAGGGATCAGTAAGTACATGGGGAGTTCACATGCTTTTCTGATGGAACAATAACTGTGTACATGATCGTGCCGGAGGTGAGGGCTGCCGTCTTTACAGCTCTTAACCAACCATGCTATTTTGTTAAATTTTTTCGCATTGTTCGTAACTTGTTTTGTACATAATGTTGCTGCTCCTGTGTCTTATGACCGAAAAAAGGTTCTGGACATCAGAACTGCGATTGTTCACCTTAAACGTTCTTCTTCAATGATTCGGACGGGAGGATATACTACTACAGACACCCGACCAGGCCCAGATTCGCTGGAGAAGAAAACGGATATTTTCTGGAAAAAGATCAGAGTGCCTTGCGAGGATTAAGCGACAAGTGGCTAATCTGCCTTTGCCTTCCATTCTGCTAGCTAATGTTCAATCGCTGGAGAATAAATGGGATGAGCTGAAAGCATGTATATACTACCGACGGGACATGGTAATATCTTATGTTTCACCGAGTCGTGGCTGAACGACGACATTAAGAACATACAGCTGGCGGGTTATACACTCCATCGGCAGGACTGAACAGCAGCCTCTGGTAAGACACGGGGCAGGGGCCTATGCATATATGTGAACAACAGCTGGTGCACGATATCTAAGGAACTTCAATTTCCTGATCAGGAAACAGGGGGGGATTGGTAACCGTACAACACCTGGAATGGTGACAGGCCGGTGGTGGAAAACTGGAGAGTGTTGTGTGCGTACTCCACCCAGGGAAGTTGCTGACTCCAAGTGGCGGGGTTGGCGGACACACAGCACCGTAAGGCGGTGTCCAGATCCTGGTTCACCCGATCCGTTTGACCGGTGGACTGAGGGTGATATCCCGAGGACAGACTGGCTGATGACCCTAGAAGAGTACAGAATGCCCAGACTCTTTGCATTGCCCCCCCAGAACGCTACTGCTACTCTCTGTTATCATCCATGCATAGTCACTTTAATAACTCTACCTATATGTACATATTACCTGAATTACCTCAACACCGGTGTCCCCGCACATTGACATTGACTCTGTACCGGTACCCCATGTATAAAGCCCCGCTATTGTTATTTACTGCTGCTCTTTAATTATTTGTTATTCTTATCGCTGACTTTTTTTGTAGGTATTTTCTTAAAACTGCACAGTTGGTTAAAGGCTTGTAAGTAGGCATTTCACTGTACAGTCTATACCTGTTATATTCGGCGCATGTGACAAATTCAATTTGATTTAATTTGATGTGTACCATACAAAAATATGTTTTGCATTATTTTTCTGTATGTTCTAAGGTGGATCACACGCAAACACATGCAAACTCACATACACAGACACACACGCACGGGCGCGCACACACACACAGACGGACACACAGTTAAAGTAGGCCCTCTCTGTGTTGCAGATGGGCATATCAGAGACCTGCAGCCATAGCAACCCAGCCTCCTGCCCCTGAACCGGAGGCCATCTCTTTCACTGTGTGCGCATCCACACCCCTTCAGCTAGAATTCAGACTATGAATTTATTTTCTTCTTTCTTCCTTTCTTTTGTCTCATGGCACTCATTGAAATAAACACCTAGATCACATAGCTTCTTCTGGGGAAGTCTGGGGAAGGTATACTGATTGTTAACAGCATCTCAGATCATCCAGACAGACCTGATATGTGCCTGTGTTGGAGCTTAAATGCCCCTTGCCTTTCTGGGTACAGATTGCTACCATTACCGGGACCATTTCTCTGCATGTGGGACAAAAAAAAGAAAAACATGAAAGAGGACAGAGGATTTTCTCCAAACTCGCTGATGGGACTTGAGTGACAATTTGGTATGCAATTGTCATTGTCACTCAGAGACTTCACATATTGAAATGTATTGGGATGAATCTTGTTGTGGAGGTAAAGCTGAGTGATTTCCACAAGATGGGCCAGCTGCAAAATCAAAATTGTCTACATATCGTAAACATTTATGAAAACCAAAATGTGCTTTTTGGTCTTAATTTAAGGTTAGCGTTAGGCATAAAGCAGGGCTCTAAATTAACATTGTTCATTAGTAGCATTTGTCTCTCAACTTAAAAAGCTTAGGAGCACCACATTTAGGCTCACGAGAAATTTAGGCTCACGAGAAAATAAGATTTTTAAAAAATTGATTGGGCCTATATGTTTTCTCAACTAGCAGTCACAATCTCACTCCAGAATTAGAAGTTCATCCACGTTCTCCAAACGTCAAATTTCAAAGTGTTTTAGTTGCTTCTGCTGCTCTGTATTGTTCCTCCTAATGCTCTGAATCATTCCATTTCTCCAAACGTCACTCCGAATGGTTAAGGTAAGGGTTAAAGTTTGGGATAGGGTTAAACCATTACGTTTAGGCACTCATTCCGAATGGTTAAGGTAAGGGTTAGGTTTTGGGATATGGTTAAAAATGAAAAATAAAATAAAAAACAGTGTCCATGACTGTGATGATCAAACACGCAACCTTCTGATCCAGAGTCATGGGATTACGTCTATTCACCAAATCCGTCCACAACGCTCACTGTTGCCCCTGGTGGCCGGTTTTGGAAGCCATTTTCCTCAGGACATGAATAGACTTACAATTTTGACGTCAATCTGAAATCAAAATCAAATTTTAATGGTCACATACACGTGTTTAGCAGATGTTATTGCAGGTGTAGCAAAATGCTTGTAGCGTCTTTAACGACCTCCCTTCATCTTGAACGATGAAGCACATATTGTGCCCTAGAAACCATCATTTTCTTTCATTCTGTTCTACTGTTATAAAGTTCTGAACCCGGTTCGAATGAAGAAAAGTTACTGTTTATATCGTTCCTTTCTTTTTCCTTTCCTTTTTAAACCTCTGAAATATATGTTTTTATTTTTATTTAGCTCGACATTAAATTACTCCACTAATGGATAGAGCAGTTTGCTATGGAGCAGGAAAGCTATGCACATGCTTTGGAAAGACAATTGTAGTGTAGGGTGCGACATGCAACTGACATTTTGTGGGTGAGGAGAGCGCAGGGCATGAAGCATGGAAATCTTGTGGTTATGACAAGCATTATCTATATTATTAGCATTATTATTATTCCCATAGCAACGATTAAAACATTCCCTAACCAGAAACCGTGGATTGATGGCAGCATTCGTGTGAAACTGAAGGCACGAACCACTGCTTTTAATCAGGGCAAGGTGTCTGGTAACATGACTGAATACAAACAGTGCAGCTATTCCCTCCGCAAGGCTATCAAACAAGCTAAGCGCCAGTACAGAGACAAAGTAGAATCTCAATTCAACGGCTCAGACACAAGAGGCATGTGGCAGGGTCTACAGTCAATCACGGACTACAGGAAGAAACCCAGCCCAGTCACGGACCAGGATGTCTTGCTCCCAGGCAGACTAAATAACTTTTTGCCCGCTTTGAGGACAATACAGTGCCACTGACACGGCCTGCAACGGAAACATGCGGTCTCTCCTTCACTGCAGCCGAAGTGAGTAAGACATTTAAACGTGTTAACCCTCGCAAGGCTGCAGGCCCAGACGGCATCCCCAGCCGCGCCCTCAGAGCATGCGCAGACCAGCTGGCCGGTGTGTTTACGGACATATTCAATCAATCCCTATACCAGTCTGCTGTTCCCACATGCTTCAAGAGGGCCACCATTGTTCCTGTTCCCAAGAAAGCTAAGGTAACTGAGCTAAACGACTACCGCCCGTAGCACTCACATCCGTCATCATGAAGTGCTTTGAGAGACTAGTCAAGGACCATATCACCTCCACCCTACCTGACACCCTTGACCCACTCCAATTTGCTTACCGCCCAAATAGGTCCACAGACGATGCAATCTCAACCACACTGCACACTGCCCTAACCCATCTGGACAAGAGGAATACCTATGTGAGAATGCTGTTCATCGACTACAGCTCGGCATTCAACACCATAGTACCCTCCAAGATCGTCATCAAGCTCGAGACCCTGGGTCTCGACCCCGCCCTGTGCAACTGGGTACTGGACTTCCTGACGGGCCGCCCCCAGGTGGTGAGGGTAGGCAACAACATCTCCTCCCCGCTGATCCTCAACACTGGGGCCCCACAAGGGTGCGTTCTGAGCCCCTCCTGTACTCCCTGTTCACCCACGACTGCGTGGCCATGCACGCCTCCAACTCAATCATCAAGTTTGCGGACGACACAACAGTGGTAGGCTTGATTACCAACAACGACGAGACGGCCTACAGGGAGGAGGTGAGGGCCCTCGGAGTGTGGTGTCAGGAAAATAACCTCACACTCAACGTCAACAAAACTAAGGAGATGATTGTGGACTTCAGGAAACAGCAGAGGGAACACCCCCATCCACATCGATGGAACAGTAGTGGAGAGGGTAGCAAGTTTTAAGTTCCTCGGCATACACATCACAGACAAACTGAATTGGTCCACTCACACAGACAGCATCGTGAGGAAGGCGCAGCAGCGCCTCTTCAACCTCAGGAGGCTGAAGAAATTCGGCTTGTCACCAAAAGCACTCACAAACTTCTACAGATGCACAATCGAGAGCATCCTGGCGGGCTGTATCACCGCCTGGTATGGCAACTGCACCGCCCTCAACCGTAAGGCTCTCCAGAGGGTAGTGAGGTCTGCACAACGCATCACCGGGGGCAAACTACCTGCCCTCCAGGACACCTACACCACCCGATGCTACAGGAAGGCCATAAAGATCATCAAGGACATCAACCACCCGAGCCACTGCCTGTTCACCCCGCTGTCATCCAGAAGGCGAGGTCAGTACAGGTGCATCAAAGCTGGGACAGAGAGACTGAAAAACAGCTTCTATCTCAAGGCCATCAGACTGTTAAACAGCCACCACTAACATTGAGTGGCTACTGCCAACACACTGTCAATGACACTGACTCTACTCCAGCCACTTTAATCATGGGAATTGATGGGAAATGATGTAAATATATCACTAGCCACTTTAAACAATGCTACCTTATATAATGTTACTTACCCTACATTGTTCATCTCATATGCATACGTTGATACTGTACTCTATATCATCGACTGCATCCTTATGTAATACATGTATCACTAGCCACTTTAACTATGCCACTTGGTTTACATACTTATCTCATATGTATATACTGTACTCGATATCATCTACTGTATCTTGCCTATGCTGCTCTGTACCATCACTCATTCATATATCCTTATGTACATATTCTTTATCCCCTTACACTGTGTATAAGACAGTAGTTTTTTTGGAATTGTTAGTTAGATTACTTGCTCGTTATTACTGCATTGTCGGAACTAGAAGCACAAGCATTTCGCTACACTCGCATTAACATCTGCTAACCATGTGTATGTGACAAATAAAATTTGATTTGATTTGATTTTGATTTTGAGTTAAGCCCACAGAATTATACATAGAGAGGAGTGGCTTCTATGAAGGAACTTTGAATGTCGTTGAATTTCAGAGAGTTGGCTAAACTAACTTTGGACTAGAGCTAGCCCTTGATCATGACAGTCAGTTCTATTACATTACACATAATGCTGCCTATTGTTTTTAGAGCTAGACCAGAGCTAGCTAACGAGCTAGCTAGCTAAAAATCTTGCGTGTGCAGAGTGGCACCAGAATAAAGATAAAAACAAGTTAACATAAATTAACATTATTAACTTATTATTATTAACTTATTATTAACTATTAACTATTAACTATTATTAACTTATATTAACTTATTCACTTTTGTTCTCGGTTCTGGTTCTGTTCCTCAAATTGTTTTGTTATTTTCCTGTTTTCAGTTCTGCACCCTGAACCGGTTCCAACCCCTGAAAGAAATGAACTAACACTGTTACGACATTAGTTTATTATAAAATCTAAAATGTTGATGGAAATACCTGTATTTTCAATTACAAAGTCATTTGTGGAATATTTGGTTTCTACACTGTGTAAAAGCACTATTTTCCTATTGAGATACATTACATAGATAATTGTACGCTGTATCTTTAAAAACGTCAGGTTTGTGACAACATTCAAAAGATCTGTTATTCATTCATTGCTATGATCATTGATCTCCTAAAGAAGCTCTCTCCAAGTATACTGGCAGCTACCAGGTTGTAAGCTAGCTAGCGAATGAGATAACATGACTAAACAAAGTGTAAACAAAGGGTTAACAATGCACGAGTAGTTTTAGAACGGCCCACGACATGGTTTATGAATACTATGCTGTCCTGGTGGTCTGCTGTAGGAAAGTAAAAATGCTGTGCCAGTACTATGGGTCAGATCTGTTGGCTTCGTTGCTGTTTTTCTTTAGTGCACTAGGAAATAACGGTACAGCAAAGCCTTATCATTAAAACAATTATTATCTGGTAGATTTTTCCCTTAGTCACACAGTGCTCCTAAAACAAAATCCTGGTCTCACAGAACAATATTCTGTTGCATTTGCAACCAAATTGGTCGCACTTTAGAGGCCTGGGCACAAGATGTGTTTCAGGTTTCCGGTTAATATTAAGGTTAGGTTGAGGTTTAAAATTAGATTGTATGACTTTATGGCTGTGCTAGCCAGTGACTACCCTGCAGAGCTGCCTCCAGTACATGAGTCATCCCAATAAATGGCAACATTGTCAGGCCTGTTTCTCATCTCCTAAAGGCACATCCTTTTTTCAGAAGTGTCAGAATACAGTTGGAATTCAGGCAGAATGGTCGTCTCGCTGTTTCCCTTTTCCTCTGCATAGTTCTAAAGAGCAAGTGGGGCTTTAGTAAAGAGATTATGGTTGGGCTATCTATTAGGATTTAGGTTGTATAGTTGTGTCATAGATATGTAAATAATTAGTACAAAAGTCCTAATTACTTGAAATAAAAATAAACATTTAATCTGTTTAATCTGCCACATCTTTTATTTACAGTATATTTGACAAAATGTGATTGTCATGCACATATACAAGCTCATACAACAGTCACGCATGCTCACATGCACACAGGCACACACACACACACACACACACACACACACACACACACACACACACACACACACACACACACACACACACACACACACACACACACACACACACACACACACACACACACACACACACACCAAAACCATTGGTTTGTAGAGGAAGATGACAAATATTTCAGAGAATGCAGACTGAATGGGGAAAAATTCATATGCAACACTATGTTCTTCTTCACATTGAAGAATCAAATCTAATCTTTTGTGGCCATTGGGCATTGAGGGTGGGAAAGTGGCGAAGCGGGAGCATTGGGTTAGGCTGTGAAAGAGATGTTGATTGCCTCTGCTAACAAGAGCATAATGTATTCTATTGTGTTCATCATTCGTCCATGTTTATTAAGGCAGGAACAGGCATGATATTTCTTGTTCCCTCCCATCTCCCTGCCCCTCTCCCTCTCCCTCTCTCTCCCTCTCCCTCTCCCTCTCTCTCTCTCTCTCTCTTTCAGTGGATGGGGGATGTTGATGTGGAGGTGGTATGACAGGCAAGGCATCCTAAAGCCAGGATAAGAATGGGAGAATGAGAGGAAGAAAGAAGAAAATGAGGATGGGAAGATGAGTGAGAGAAAACAGATAAATATATCAAGGAAGTAAGGTAAGCAGATGAGAAGAAAGCAGGAGAAATAGGTCAGAGGACAACCAGGTGAAGGGATGAGAGGATGGAGGGATAAGAGAACGAGAGGAAGATATGATGAAAGAGAGAGAAAGATAAAGCGAGAGACAGGAAGGGAGAGGATGATGCCAGGGTGGAGTTCAATGGAATCAGGGGGAGTGCCCTCTCCCCCTCCCTCCTCCCTCCTCCCCCCGTCCCCCATTCCTGTCAGGTTCCCACTCGCGCTACCCTCTTCGCCCCTCTCGTGCCTACCCTAGTTCTCTCCCTAATGAGAGCTGGCGGGACAATAGTGCCATTGTTGGCAGTGTTTGGGAAGCCCGTGCTGAGAACAATCGTTTTTTACCCAAGCAGTGGCACAGCCCAAACCCTTTCCTTCATTACCGCTGGTGCACTGATTAAGTCTGCTCCCTCCTCAAGCCGCTTCAATGGGCCGTTGAGCCAGTCACTAGGATCCTACTCTGCCTCCTCTCCTCTCCTCCTCCACCACCTCCTGTCCTCTCCATTCCCTCATTCCCGCCTCTCTCCTGCTATCGTCACTCTGTCATCCATCTCGGTTTGTTTCTCATTCACTAGTTCTCATCCTTGTCCCTATGTCAACAGCAATCCCTCTCTGATTTGCACCTTTCATTAACAGAGACACAAAGGTCCACATGTAACCACACTGTCAAGATTATAGAGGAAGAAGGCAATAGATAGAGAGATAGAGGAAGAGAAAGGAGAGGGAGTGAGAGGAGAGGAAGAGAGAGAGAGAGAGAGAGAGAGAGAGAGAGAGAGAGAGAGGAAGGAAGGAAGGAAAGAAAGAAAGAAAGAAAGAAAGAAAGAAAGAAAGAAAGAAAGGAAGGAAGGAAGGAAGGAAGGAAGGAAGGAAGGAAGGAAGGAAGGAAGGAAGGAAGGAAGGAAGGAAGGAAGGAAGGAAGGAAGGAAGGAAGGAAGGAAGGAAGGAAGGAAGGAAGGAAGGAAGGAAGAGAGGGAGAGATAGAGAGGGAGAGAGATAGAGAGGGAGGGAGAGAGAGAGAGAGAGAGAGAGTAACAGCGAGGACAATAGAAATACATTTTAAAAACACAACTATGAGAAAATATGACAAACATATGGCTAAATGAGAGCTATACAAAAAATCTCTTTCAGAATGACCTTGATAATCCGGGACAAAGCTAATTTATTTAAGATTGTATGTTACATTGTGGGCAAACAGAGGCTATGCCACCAAATGCAAAAGAGCTTTCCATACATCATACAATTGTCATGAAGGGAGTGCTATCCAGCCTATGCTTGTGAGGAGACAGTGAATCAGTAGATTCCAAGCTTTTCGCTCTGCCATGGCTTGAGATCACGGTGACTCCTTCAGACCATGATACTGCACATGCGCCATGCAAAGCAGCATCATGAATATGCATAATTATGTGGGACTGGTGTAATTTCTCTGAGTTATGGGATGTGACAGGCAAGGAGCGTACATCAGGTAAATCACAACTGACAAATGAATAATCCCTTTCTCCACATTACTGCGTTTTACGTGTCTGTCGCAATACGCATACATGCATTCATACACGCATTCATACACGCATTCATACACTCATTCATACATGCATTCATACACTCATTCATACACGCATTCATACACGCATTCATACATGCATTCATACACTCATTCATACACGCATTCATACACTCATTCAGACACTGGAAATCACTCTGACAACACACATGCGCACACACACTCACACAGACACCCAGGCAGGCACAGTTTTGCTATGTACTGTAGTCCTATAAATGTTCCTCATCCAACTACACACAATACCCCATAATGACAAAGCAAAAACAGGATTTTTAGAAATGTCCAGCTCAACAAAGTCTTGGTGGTTCCAAACTTCTTCCATTTAAGAATGATAGAGGCCACTGTGTTCTTGGGGACCTTCAATGGTGCAGACATTTTTTGGTACCCTTCCCCAGATCTGTGCCTCGACACAATCTTGTCTCGGAGCTCTACGGACAATTCCTTCGACTTTCATGGCTTGGTTTTTGCTCTGACATGCAATATCAACTGTGGGACCTTATGTAGACAGATGTGTGCCTTTCCAAATAATTTCCAATCAATCAAGTTGTAGAAACATCTCAAGGATGATCAATGGAAACAGGATGCACCTGAGCTCAATTTCCAGTCTCATAGCCAAGGGTCTGAATACTTATGTAAATAAGGTATTTCTGCTTTGTCATTACGGGGTATTGTGCATAGACTGCTGAGGATTTGTATTTATTTAATCCATTTTTAAAATAAGGCTGTAAATAAACAAAATGTGGAAAACAGTCAAGGGGTCTGAAAACTCTCCGAAGGCACTGCAGAACGATCATGTCCAATAAATACAAACAGTGTGTTTGTCAAAAAAATAATAGTATGTGTTTCTTTTCACATAAAAGATGCACCCCGTAAATGTAAGAAAAGCATACATTAGGCATGAGGCTTGTCAGATGCACCCAATTACTCAATGCAAATAGGGGGACTGGGGGGGAAAAAAATCTACAAAACCTCAATGAAATATAAGAAAAGTCCACAGTGGCAGAGAGAGACAAAGACTGCCATCACCAAGCAACACATTAGCTAGTGGTCCTACATGAGCGACAATAGTGATAGGGATATGTTTCACATCCGTTTACTGATAGGACACTGCTGATTAGAAAGAACAGCTCATGGACACACACTCATCAAATCAAATTGTATTTGTCACATGCACCGAATACAACAGGTTACAGTGAAATTCTTACTTACAAGCCCTTAACCAACAATGCAGTTTTAAGAAAAAGAAGTGTTAAGTACAAAAATAGATAAGTAAAAACTATAAATAACAAATTATTAAAGAGCAGCAGTAAAATAACAGTAGTGAGGCTATATAGCTATATACAGGGGGTACCGGTACAGAGTCAATGGGGGGGGGGGTAGTCGAGGTAATTTAGATAATATGTACATGTAGGTGGTGAATATGCATAGATAATAAACAGAGAGTAGCAGCAGTGTAAAAGAGGGGATGAAACACATACAGAGATGCACACAGACAGACACACAGAGGTCTTTGTGGTTGTGTATAAAGATGAGGGGCTATTATAATGATAGAGCAGTGAGTTCCCATTAGTTAAAGGTGCAATATGCAGAAATCACTCCACCATTTCCTGGTTGCTAAAATTCTAATAGTTCGCCTAATTTCAATTTATGTGACAAAACAAGCAGTCAAAGTGTAGAGAATCATTGTACCATCTAAACCGCTACGAAATATAATTTCAATAACCAAAACTATTGTATTTTTAGCTGTTTGAAGCTGGTGTACAAAACCGAAAGTAAAAGACGTAAAAACTAAACTGATGAACAGGAAGCATAAAAATAGCGCACATACAGTAGAACATATCTGCCACTTCTTAGACTAAAACTCACATTTCTATGTGAATTTGGTCGGGTCTCCCAAAAGAAGTTACATATTGCAGCTTTAACGGTCAGCGCTTGTGATAAGGATCAGCGCCCTGTAGCTGGACTATAAAAAGAGAGGATTCTGATTGGTCGTTTCATAAGGGACTGCTCCCCTTTAATGAAGATGGGCTATGCCTCACATGATACTACCAGCACAGGAGAGGGTTGTCACATCATTGGCTGTAGATCTAGAATTCCAATAATCAATTGAAATTATTATTGAGACAAAATATGTCATGTTTAGCAATATACTGTAAGTTCAAACGAACAGGTGCATTCAGACAGATATACAGACATACACACTCACTGAACTCAAAAAATATGTACATACATACAATATGTACACACACACAAACACACACACACAAACACAGACACACACACACACACTGCCACTAGCACATCAGAGAGCGCCAATTTACAGATCCTAGCGTACTGTACTCGCCCCCGCCTCCTCACCTCTCTTCTCGCCTCTTTTCCTATCCTTGCTTTACCTCCTTCCCCCACTCACATCCTCTGTGCTGCCACACACACACCCAAGGGGAGGACACACTGCTCATACCACCCAGGAAATTAACTTGACATTTGATGCAGACGAAAAAAATACATTTTCCGGGGGGGACAAAGTGTACCCATGCAGAGATAGGGCCTAGTAGGATATAAACCCAGCGCCCCCCCCCTAAGCCCAGCAACACATTCATGGGGATTTCAGCGGTCTACAGATGGCACTGGGGTGTCTGCAGAAAATGAGCTCCATCGTTTCCAGTCCTCCTCTATCTTTCTCCATCTCTTTTTTCTATCACTTCATCAGTGTTCATATCCAATCCATGACCTTATGTTTGTATGACGGGAGGTTGAGAGAGATAACAGACATTAGCAGAGGACTTGATGATGTCTATGCTTGCTCGCATAATTGTGCCCCACCCTTTCGGCACACACAAATATTTAAATGAGATTGAAAGCAGGGTTTTTCATAGAAATGCAACATTCAGCTTCTACTGTTGTGGATGTCATATAGCTTCCAGTGCATTGGTTTAGTAAAAAAACACACTCTCACGCGCACACGCACACACACACACGCACGCACGCACACACACACACACACACACACGCACGCACGCACGCACGCACGCACGCACGCACACACACACACACACACACAGGCGACGACCCAGACAGTGTCTGTCTCGGTCCCCCCTCCATTAGACATGCAAGAATGTTAACGTCATTATGCATTATTGTAAGTGTTTGTCTGTGCCCTCCCCCTTCTCTCACTCACTCACCATATTGTGTCTGAGGGGTAGTCCAGACATGTGTGTGTGTGTGTGTGTGTGTGTGTGTGTGTGTGTGTGTGTGTGTGTGTGTGTGTGTGTGTGTGTGTGTGTGTGCCTGCGTGCGTGCGTGTTTGAGTGGTCTTTTATATGTTCCTGCACACAAATCACTGATCATAGCTGAAATACGGTCAGCTCCGAGCACTATTTAATCCTACTCACACATAGCCCTTTACACACAGTTATACAGACTAGATGTTAAAGTGGATAGTCTCTAAAGCTGTGTTGGAAAATTATATCTAACTTCATTAAAACACAACAATCTACTGTTCAAAATTAGAACAATCAAAATGATCCTAAATGTGTGAATTAAATTGAAATAATGTTGACAGTTGGTGTGCCATCCTTGGCAGATTTAAACAGAATGGTAGATCTTCAACCTGCTGGTAAGCTATCTCTCATTTGAAAACCCTGAGCAGTCGAAAGGCACTACGAATTGTATTTTAAACAGTTACTGTAAAAATGTTTTTTTTTAAATGACACATAAAACCTGCATGAGCAAGGTGTCAGACAGACAATGTGGACATGTTGCCCTCTGTACAGTTTCCTCATTATAAAGATATATAATGCGTAAAAAAAATCCCAATGTGGATGGTGTACACTGACATGAATATCCAGGAATACACTGTGAATATGTGATTTTCGAAAGGGTCTGAGGGGAAGGAAAGGGAGGGAGCGGTTGTCAATTCTTAATCCCCCTCCCTTAGGCTTAATGAACGCACTCAGGAAAATGACACAATTTTGATAAGGTTGAAGTGAGCGAATGGGGGTAGAGGGGACACTTTCATTAGCCGTGGCGTTAGTAGGATCTGTTTTGCATTTCTCTGATGCTTTATACACACAGCCCTGCCCTGTCGTGCCCTGCCCTGCCCTCCCTCCCTCCCTCCCTCCCTCCCCCCTCCCTCCCTCCCTCCCTCCCTCCCTCCCTCCCTCCCTCCCTCCCTCCCTCCCTCCCTCCCTGCCCTCCCTGCCCTGCCTCCCTCCCTCCCGCCCTGCCCTGCCCTGCCCTGCCCTGCCCTGCCCTGCCCTGCCCTGCCCTGCCCTCCCTCCCTCCCTCCCTCCCTCCCCCTCCCTCCCTCCCTGCCCTCCCTGCCCTCCCTGCCCTGCCCTAGCCTGCCCTGCCCTGCCTCCCTCCCCCCCGCCCGCCCCCCGCCCGCCCGCCCGCCCGCCCTCCCTGCCCTCCCCGCCCGCCCGCCCTGCCCTGCCCTGCCCTGCCCTGCCCTGCCCTGCCCTGCCCTGCCCCCTCCCCTGCCCTGCCCTGCCCTGCCCTGCCCTGCCCTGCCCTGCCCTGCCCTGCCCTGCCCTGCCCTGCCCCTCCCTCCTTGCCCTCCCTCCCGCCCGCCCTGCCCTGCCCTGCCCTGCCCTGCCCTGCCCTCCCTCCCTCCCTCCCTCCCTCCCTCCCTCCCCCTCCCTCCCTCCCTCCCTCCCTCCCTCCCTCCCCCGCCCGCCCGCCCGCCCTGCCCTGCCCTGCCCTGCCCTGCCCTGCCCTGCCCTGCCCTGCCCTGCCCTGCCCTGCCCTGCCCTGCCCTCCCTACCCTGCCCTGCCCTGCCCTGCCCTGCCCTGCCCTGCCCTGCCCTGCCCTCCCTCCCTCCCTCCCTCCCTCCCTGCCTTGCCCTGCCCTCCCTCCCTCCCTGCCCTGCCCTGCCCTGCCCTCCCTGCCCTCCCTCCCTACCTGCCCTCCCTCCCT
This sequence comes from Oncorhynchus tshawytscha, assembly GCF_018296145.1. Taxonomy (NCBI): domain Eukaryota; kingdom Metazoa; phylum Chordata; class Actinopteri; order Salmoniformes; family Salmonidae; genus Oncorhynchus; species Oncorhynchus tshawytscha. The sequence continues at coordinate 16,150,616 of NC_056432.1, forward strand.
ACCTACCCTACCCTACCCTGCACTCACTCACTCACTCACTCACTCCCTCCCTGCCCTGACACATTTTCTTTTCTATTCACTGCATTTAGCAGATGAAAACATGAATTGAGAATAAAATATGTAATTCTCAAAGAACATTTATTCAAAATGTTGCTTTAAAATATTAAAAAGGGAGATGATTAAGGAGGGAAGGAGGGAGAAGATGCCAGGTGCCTCTTGTTTGGGCTTTGCATTGTCTTAGGCAAGTCTATCCAGGCCCAAAGGAGGGATATTCAAAAACACTTCTGTAAACAACAAAGACTAAAAAGACTGGTTTGGAATAAGACAGAGCTAAATTAAGCAATATATTGAGCCATCGACACCTTTTTTCAAAAAGCTATATCTTAAATAGTTTGGGGCAGCAGAGTCTTGCCTACCACCCACCTTGGCTTCTGCAAACTCCCCTCCCTCCTGCCACCTTTCCTCTCTTCGCTGACAGCGATTTGCATTCATTTGCATGATTTTATGATGTGCATATCCTTTGTTCTCACAGTAAAAAGATGATGTAGGAGAAACCCTACCTACGCAGCGCTACTACAACCTACACTGACGGCCACTTGGATATTAAATGAAAAAAAATACAACTGCAGTTTTATTCCTTTCAATTATAAATTATACTAGTGATTTTGTCACCCCACCCCAATGCCCTACCCCTGGTAATTCCGTGTATCAAAATTAGAAAAAAAGATGGATATGTGTCGGTTTTGTGGAATTTTTGTAATAGCCGTGGACAGGATAGAATGTGCTATCACAAAGAGGCAGGAGCCTCAGCTGATATATATAGCATGGGGGAAGGATCGCATGCAGGCATGAAATATGGAATTACATGACGAATAGGAAATATTAAAATGATAGATGGAAAATAAATCATTTAAATGAAATAGCAGCTTTCATATAAATACATTTTTATAAATGACCTACTTTTTTCTTTGGTTAATGCTTTAACCTTGCTGCTAGCTATTGTGTGTGTATTACACATTTATTACATGATAATAACGGCTTCATCCTTATTGGTCAGATGGACGGGTGTAGATTTTAGCTTATGGACATCCAAAAGATGTGTTGTAAGCTGGCACCTATTATCCTCAGTTGGCGATTCATCATGTGTGCCCAAGCACACACACACACACACACACACACACACACACACACACACACACACACACACACACACAATGTACCATGCTTTAATCATGCAAATGCATGCAGGGGACATTATGTCCTGTGGCCAAGCGTTAATGACATGGAGGCTGCATGCAGGTATACAGATGTAGGATCTTAATTTGATCACCCTGTTGCAGGAGAACTTTCAGACTTGATTTTCCCTTATGAAAAATGTATCAACCCCTACAAATATGGACTTTAAATTATAATCCACGTAAAAATTCTAATTTCCTGTTGCTGCAAGTTTATTTTCCTGCTGCAGCAAACTGGCTCAAATGAAGATCCTACGTCTGTATTCTGGAAGGTCTACTCTTGGAAAACACAGGCTGTGCCTTATGAACGGCAACACCTAACAATCGCTCTCTGTCATACTGGATTTCATTAGTGCTAAATTAGTACAAGTAATGCTGTGCCATATACAAACGTAATAGGATATAAACACACAGCTATTCTATAAATCCAATACGTATATACAGTATATATATGTAACCACTGCCCGTAGAGCATACAGCACTTTGAAACACAAGGCAATCATTGTAATTTGGATATTGTCAGGGAGTATTACTGAAGGATAGAAATGAGAGGCTGCAGTAGCCCTGTTTCCAGGGGGAATGTTTCAGGAGTGTCACTGCACATCTTCATCTGAGAGATGTAAATAGTCATCCCTTCTTGTTTGGGCTTTGACCCCATGGTCCTTACCATGCTCTCACACAGGCAATGGCTGATGGGAGGTTCGACATCGCTCTGACTCCTAAAAAGCATAGCGGGCCAGTTACCTTGCATTGCAGTCTATGTAAATAATGCAGTGGTGGATATAGTGGTCTAACGACACTGACACACTGCTTTTAAGATGGTGACATGAATGCTATGGTACTGTTGTAGACACATCCTGATTAAAGGCAGCTGTAGTATTTTGGAGAGGACCGTGGATAAAGTCCACATTCACATTTGCAAAGCATTTGAACTATAGTGAACCCAAAGCAATGGCCCAATACTGAAGGATTCTGATTTACAGTATATAGAAAAAAATATTCCACAAGTGTTATTTGGCTGTACCCATAGGAGAACCCCTTTTGGTTCCAGGTAGAACCCTTTTTGGTTCCAGGAAGAACTCTTCTGGGTTCCATGTAGAATCCTCTGTGAAAGGGTCCTACCTGGAACCAAAATGGGTTCCTTAAAGGGTTCAGTGTTCTCCTATGGGGAGAGTGTACCTTCCTCCTGACTTTCATGTCCACAGCACAATGCGTTCCTGGAAACCTGTATCGTAAAACTGACTCACATAATGGACTGGAGTTTTTTAGTTTGGTTTTGACCAAACACCAACCAGAGGGACAATAGCGTATATGACCTTGTCAACCGACAACACTGAAAACAGCGTAAATGGCATCCTTCTAAAGAGAGGTACTGTATAGTTACATTGGATACACATAATATTACCATGCCAGGGTGCTTGCTATTGATACCAAAAAAATGAAATCACATGCTTGGTCTGAAAAATGTCTATTTTTGGTATTTGATCACAAATCTTTGGCTTTGACTGTATCATTGGCGAAAATCGAAACTAGTGATTTGATAACAACGCTCTCTATGATGGCAATAGGTCTGGGAGTTTAAATGGTGAGTAGTGACTCTGCCGCTGACTCTCCTGCCCGGCGACTCGGCCTGCCCTCCCTAATTGGCCCTTCAGAGCACTCCACCGATAGAGGGAGAGTAGAGGGAGTAATTACAGTGGGTACACTACCACATGCTGAGGCCCATGGGTGCTGACATCACCCTCTCTCTTGAACCCTTTAATTCTACATCACACAATAAGTCTTTTTCTTGAATACCAAGACCTACAAACAGCCTTTTGGAGTAACCAGAATATTCTGAATGGTACTAGAGCTAATCTCTTGGTATTGTCTGGTACTGTTTGGAGAGTGTGAGTGAGATCGGTATTTTTAGCTATTGAAATATTTTTTTATGACAGAGTTGTATTTCTACAGATTTAGCATGTGGTGCATAGCACGCACATTAAATAGCCCAAGAAAGTAACATATTGTCAATCTGTCCAGCTGTGTTTGAGATGGTTTTAGGAAGGCTGAGGTCAAAGGTCAAATCAAGGATTTTTAAATAGGCCATTCAAAAATCACGAATAATACCTTCCGGTTCACATCACTAGAGCAAGCTAATTTCATAGATCGACCAATGACAGTACAACTAAAATGCTACATCCACACATCATCTACACATCATATGGGGAGTAATATGGAATGTTCCAAATGACCTTGCTGAGAACGCTGCCTGCTTGTACATCATTTGCAATGACTAAAGCCATTTGTATTAGATTTTTATGGAGTACACCATTTAGACTGTGAGTTTGTGCTGATGATAAACAGTGAATGCAAGCCTCTGCCCCCCTGTGACTCTGGTCTTGGTACGGACCAGAGGGCAGATGAATGGGTCATGGGATTTGATATTTCTCATGGCCACATTGCCTGAGCTTCCCTCAAAACAGTGTTTTTCTGTTTTCTGTGTTCCCTGGACTGCTACTAACATCCAAGGGTTTACTCTAATATTCTCCATATAGCCAGACTTTTACGCACTCACATGCAAACACATTTACACAAAACCAATATGTATCTTGTTTTGGTGATTACTGAACAATTCATTTATACATTTATAATTAGTAGGTTTTGTTATCTGTTTTAACAAACCTTTTTAATTATCTTTGTACATTGATTTTTCTGTGTTGTGGTTTTCATATAAGCCCTTGGGCTTCCAACCACACCTGCACAATTGTTTTCTTTGTATTGTTGTCTATCAATTGTTTTCTTTGGTGCAAAATTTAAAAAAAATAAAAAAAACTCAACACAGAGTCTAACTTTGCTGCGGGTTTGCAGAGACACACACGCTCACATGAAGATGAACAGAGTGCACGGACACACACACACAGCATGGTTAGTTTCTTTGTATTTTTGGGGGCCCGTTGGCTTTCTAACCTGAGCTCATGTTGGTTCAGCAGTAGGCAAAGTCCCAGACAGACATGTCCACTTGGCCTCTCTCCTAAGCAGGGGAATCAGGGCCATATTTCTCCAACCCTGCAACACGAGGGAACACACACACAGAGGCAGGGTTGTAAATGTAAAGATTTTCCATGCAGCCACTAACCTTTACATGTCAGATATCATTTCTAGACAAAATCACAATGAACATGTTCCCTCAATGCAGAGGAGAGGGGTGATCACATGACGCTTGTCAACAGAGGTAGCATTTACTATCGATAAGTTTGCTCTGCAGTATTCAAATTGGCAATAACTTCATGAAAATGTCGGCTCAACCTTTACATACGGCCACGAATAGCAGCTGAAACACCTTGATGTCACGTGACCGCTTCGCACCACTTAGAAACGGCTTTCAGATCCTTCAGTGAAACATGGTGGTACTGTCAGTTGACTGAAGATATTTTCCAGAGTTACATCTTTCAATGCTTTTTCTGTGTCATTATATTAACCCACAGTGGCCTACTCAGATAGATGCAACATTGTTCTTTTGAATGGCGGTTAAAAAGAATAGCAGCAGCAGGGGTATGTACTACAACTATTTATCCTGCTTCCAGTCACTTTATCCTAATCCCCCACCTGCATGTTCATATCTACCTCAAATTACTCCAGTATCCCTCCACATTAAAATGTGGTACTGAACACTGTCCCTGTATACTACTTCCTCTTTTATTTTGTATTTTTTATGATATCTTTTATTATTTAAGTTATACTATTTTGATATTGATTACTGCATTTTGGGGTAGGGCTTGCAAGTGAAGCATTTCACTCTACTTGTGCATGTGACAATACAAGTTGAATTTGAACTGTACTGTATTACATGAATGGTAGCCCAGACTGGTCTTGTCAAGAGACGTTTTGTTGCATACCGATGCTCCATGAGCTGCCATGTTGTTGACCCCTGTCCCCCGGAACCCTGACCCCAGTCTTTGGACAGAAGAAGTCTGGAGTGGGGGAGTGGGGTCTAGACCCTGTTCTGGGGAGCACAAGGCCCTCTGGGGTCAAGGGTGAATTCTCCAACCCACCAAGGAGAATCTCATTTATATCTACTTTTCAGAGGGAACAGCATCACTAGTGATGTCCTTCACAGCACAGAGAATGGATAAGTCCACAAACAATGGAGACTCATGACAGAACAATATATGAAGTCCTCAATCCATATCTCTGCAATAGCTCTCCATAGAGAAGGTCACCATTGACACCTGGATCCGGTCAACCAAATGTGTTGACATTCATACTACAATTGAGTGAAGCCAGAGTTCTTGCAAAGTTCATTTGAGTAGCTAGCAATGATGAACAAGAGACATGATTGATGAGGCATTGCATTACGGCATTAAACACATACTATGATCATTTAGAAGAAATGTGTTTACATCGATGGCTGAAGATGTCTGTATGGCAACACTGGAATGGGTATTTTCATCCTACTGTCTAAACACAATGTCTTATGTCCACAGCCTTACAATGGGTGTTATCTTTATCTCAAGTATCTTTCCAGGGTCTCAGAGAGTTCTGTTGTGTGTCCATGTGATGGTCTGGCCTTCCTGACAGACGTCAACAGGAGACTGACAGCTGCCAGTTCTTATAAAGCCTCCATGTCAAACCAGGATGAACACACACACACACACACGGAGGTACACACACAGACTCACCGACAAACACACACACACACACACACACACGTAGATACACACACAGACACACACACACACACACACACCCACACACACCTATATACACACACAGACTCACCGACATACACACACACACACACACACACACGTAGATACACACACAGACACACACACACACCTACACACACACACACACACACACACACACACACACACACACACACACACACACACATATACAGGAAAATGGGTTAGCTACAACAGTAATCTAAAATAAGGCGAATCTATCTCTCTTTCAGAACAAATTAACAACATTAACAATATGTTATTATCAAGTATTCATATTTATTGATAGGAAATCAAGAACAATTGCACAGATATCACTGGCATAAATCCAAAAATATGACAATGTAAAACATTACGTAAGACCACAGAAGTGTGAAGGACAATTATAGCACTTGGAGCATTGATTTATTCATGAAAATAATATTACGTGGAATTCATACAAGACTAATTTAAATCTGTGCACTGAACCTGCTGAACAAAGCATGTGATCCCTGAAGACAAATCTAAGGACTGAATCTAGATAAGTGATTTCACTTCATGATTCATTAAAACACACACATGTATTGGACACACTCACACATACCCTCTCTCTCTTACTATCTTTCTTTTTGTTTTACTACCTTTATTTCTAAGTGTGCTAGTGTGTTCCTGTGGTTCTGTGGTTAACCGAGTCTGTGTGTTCATAGCCCTACGGCAGGGTTTAGGGTAACTGCTTGGCACCCCCCACCCCACTCCGTTCCCTTTATGGCTTGTGTGGCTTGTCTCTTCGCATCTCTCTCCTGTACACCCCATCCCCCTCCTTTCGCTATGCGGCTACTGGCCTACATGCAGGGAATTACTGTGCCACAGAAGCTCAGATACTAAGACAACCATTATGGAGACAGAGCACTGTGGCACAGGTCGACACAAATGCTTGAATACAAAAACCCATACAGAAACAAACACAGACATAGTCACATTCACACTGTGTGTATACAGTGCCCATTAATGTTACGCAAAATTTCAATTTACAATCCTGATATTATGAATGTTATCAGAGTCTGACTTGCGTTTTCTGTCTCATTTCCTTGAGGTAATAATCCATTAGCAGAGGCTCAACCACGCAGCCGTTTAATTATGCTGCCTTCTCTAGGAGCCTGCTGGGGCGTACCACGCATCACCAGGAAGAGGGGTGACAGGAAGAAACTGTCTGCTACCATATAGCTGCCTGTTTCATATGACTACAGTATGTTCATAATGTGGACTACATCACAAGGGTGTACTGTAGTGGGAACACGCTATTACAGGCAGACATGTGCACAATATAAAACACACACACACACACAAACACGCAGACACACAAACACACACACACACACAGACACACACACAGACACACACACACAAACAAACAAACAGACATGTGGAACAGAGGAGGCTGGCGGGTGGAGTAATAGGAGGACTGGCTCATTGTAATGGCTGGAATGGAACGGTATCAAACACAGAAAATATATGGAAACCACATGTTTGACTCTGTATTTCTTCCATTCCATCCGTTACATTAAGCCCGTCTCCTATAGCTCCTGCCATCCACCTCCTCTGATGTAGAATCGGTTTGCACTCAGTTTGCAAATTACGGCCTGCACTCTGTTCAGAGGTGCTAAGTAGTCTCAGCCGACAAACGCTACCGGTGTATCCGAGCCCTTAGAGGACATTCTTTATATTCACAGGACAGAATTGTATGATTTCCTATCAATCTATTTCCCTATAGCCCTTTAGCACGTACCAAGCCATTGCAGATATTGCTGAAAGGCCCTATATACCGTACGTGGTGGCCTTGGTCCACATTGTTGAAACCATAATGGAAGATGTGTCTACCTACTGGAAAGCAAACTTCATTGGTTGCTTTCTCTGTACAGTAAGTGTGTGCATGTGTGTGTGTGTGTGTGTGTGTGTGTGTGTGTGTGTGTGTGTGTGTGTGTGTGTGTGTGTGTGTGTGTGTGTGTGTGTGTGTGTGTGCGTGCGTGTGCGTGTGTGCGTGCGTGTGCGTGCGTGCCTGTGTGCGTGTGTGTGTGTGTGTGTGTGTGTGTGTGCGTGCGTGAGTGCCTGTGTGCGTGTGTGTTGGAGAAGGGTGATGCTGCGTACTAGAATGCATTCAAAATCATTTCCTGCACTCTCTCCTCGGTTGTGCCTCGGGATTTAAAAAAAATGCAAACGCTGTGTGCATGTCTAGCTGAGCAGTGTGTGTGTGTGTGTGTGTGCCACTAAGTGTGAGGACGCTTACTTCTTAGTGAGCACTTTGTAATAATTAAGTGAAGAATAAGACAAGTAAGCCTGAAGGAGAGAGAGAGAGAGAGAGAGAGAGAGAGAGAGAGAGAGAGAGAGAGCTTCTTTAACTGAACCTGGACCAGTGTCAATTCTACTTGAGAGAGAGACGGGCAGCAGTGAAGCTACCTTTGCATTGCTAAATTTGTGTAATATATTGCAAATACTTGTTAACTGCCTTCTTCTCCTGCTGCTGGGTAATTGAACATTCACTGAGATTGACATACAGTGCTCTGACTCTTTGTTGTCATTTTTTACATTTCTAACAATTAGAAGCATAATTTGAAACTAGCTATGGATAGTATTGTTTTTTTCTTTGTAGCCTCTTCATTGCAGTATGGAATTTGAAACTGTAGCTAGGTTATTTTTGACAAATAGTAAAATGATATTTCATTTATTTGATGTGTAGTGTTTTAGGCTAATGATAACAGAAATGGAGTATGGCATATGGACATGTTTTACAACTATTGCAATGGCGTCCTGTCTTCATTTTTATACCATTGGACTTAGTTAATGAATCCATCTTCGAGTTTTACTTTTGGCCTGCAAGCGAACTTGACACAGTTACCACCATGTTTTGCCAACACTTGAATCATTTAAAAGAATCCCAAAGAGAGCATACCAATTTTCACATGCAATGTGACACAGAGATATCCGCTTTGTCTGTAGCCAAGAATTTGCTTAAAAGTGGAAAAGTCAAATGCAGTTAGTTCATTTTTGTTTGCCGGTGTGACAGATGCAGTCCACAGAGTGTGAGACACCAATATTGGAAAGCATGACAAGGGAAAATCACATAGGTGACAGTAATCGAAGGAATTTGTGTATGCAAATTAGGTGCTTGGCATGCATGGCTGGCGATGCCACTAATTGAATAATTGGCCTCAGAGCACCAGGTGCACTGACCACGATTCATGTCCGTGTACGCCTACGCCTGTGTGTGTGTATTTGCCAGCGGACATTTTAGGTCTACCCTCCTCACACGCTCACCACTGCCAAACGCCTTAAGATGGTGGCACCTTGAGGGAGAGACACTCCTTCAGTGAGCCAACCAGGCCCCTCCTCCCTCTCCTCCTCCTCCCTCTATCATGGCTCTTCACGACAACACTGGGCAAGCACCCCTCCCCCTAACCCCTGTCCCCCTTATAAATATGTCATTTCCCCCTCTCTAATAACGATATTAGGGGCTGGCTCTGGTGCCTTGGTGTATATGCATGAGTCCTCTCTCATCAAATTTGCATAAAAGGTCCAGATGCTAATGTTACCGTGGCGACTACTTGCAGTGCTTACTATTCTATATTCAGTGTAGCCTTATCCCTAGACAAGCTAAGATTCGACATCATTTAATTGCGGAACAGTACACATCGCCTGAACAGTCAGCTCCTTAAAAAGAGAAAGACTGGCCTGTTTTAATTGTAGCCGTGCTGCCTCTGTTTATGCTTATTTCAAGTCACCTACACCCCCCCTCCGTAATAACGGAAGGTAAAGTAGTCGGCATCATTCATTATGGAAAAGATGGATTCTAGAGTTATTTCAGCCATATGGTTGGTGGGTTCTAAAACCATAGGCCTTGCTCAAATTATTTATAAACATTTTCACATGAAAGAGCCCTTTAACTACTAAATTAGATACTGTAAAATTACTGCATGTGTAGAGTATTTGTGAGCAATTATATACCGCTGCCTTAATAGACCAGAGCAAAATTACATATATGGCAACATTTAAGGAAAAGTACAGTGTCCACACATGGTACGTCAGAACAGTAAAGCCACAAGGCGTCTCTGTTGGTTATTTGTAATTAATTGAGAATGAATAATGCAGCAACATGAAATACATTATTAACACACATTCATCTTACGAGAGGATTCAAAGCATATTTCAAATGCAATTATAATAATTTATTTATAGCAGGGGTATTTGCATAATAAAAAGCCATCGGAGCACAGACATATTGAAAAGGACAGAGAGGCAGGCAGATGGTTTAGACGTATACTGTAAAGCCGCCATTCATACGTATGCAGCCAGAGTAGCTATTGTACGCGCCAATGCTCACAGCATCAGTCATATTAATCTTGTTGCCGCAATCATTTCTGCTGTGTGTTGTTAGCATCATTACCATTAGCAATTGTGATGACGTAAGTCTAATAAGTCTAGCATTAGCATATTTGGTGAATTCTGTTGATCACTATATGGAATGGGTAGGGAGGTATGTTTGTAAAATAAATGTTATTGAATATAAATAATTAAAACGCAAGTTATCAATTGTTTACTATTTTGTCCTTGAATGTATTTTTGATGATTTATTATTATGTATTTTATACATTTACATATTATCTAAGTCCATTATCTGAGTTTAAGTATAACACTGTGTGCTTATGAGACAAACTAAAATGTCTTCTGCATCCATTTTTGTACGTTTGATTTATGATGTTTTAAAGACTGTACATGTTGCTTTGATCCTCATCTGTTTTAGCATCCTTTAATTCAGAGTTGAACATTTTGCTCAAACAATAATATCATTATCAGATGTTCCGTTTACGCTTCCCGTTAACAAACAAACCATATCATAAAAATACATGTGTACATTCTTAGATAAAAAGGTGCTCTCTAGAACATAAAAGTGTATTCGGCTGTCCCCAAAGGAGAACACAGTCCAGATAGAACTGTTTTGGTTCCAGGTAGAACCCGTTTTGTGTTCCATGTAAAACCCTTTCCACAGAGGATTCGACATGGAACTCAAAAGAGTTCTACCTGGAACCCAAAAAGTTTATTTTTAAGGGTTATCCTATAGGAACAGCCAAAGGACCCTTTAAGAACCCTTTTTTGTAAAAACGTTAGTTGTGTGGGGTAGGAATAACTGTCATTGATGTCCTAATAAGCTGACTGTTATCCAGTCATGTTTTGAAGGTAATTGCATGGACAGTGAGACATGGAGGTAGGTAGCTCTAATGTAGTGGTATGACTAACACCATGTCCATAACCACCTCTATGCAGGCTGCTGGAGGGAGGGACACCGTGGCAGAGCACAGCATGCCTGCTGCTCCTCACAACCACGCTCAAGTGACCATGCGTGATGTCATTAAAGAGGGCCCAACCATGACATTCCACAATGGATTATTGGCCCATGTTATGGCTGGTTGATCGTTTAGGAGGAGGCAGGAGGCGGACCACAGTGGAACCAGTGGTAAGAAGAGACAATGGTACTGTGTGTGTGGCTTTACTGCGTGCGTGTGTATGCACTGAAATGCACTGCATTGACACATGTTTGATGCCGATTGAAACAGCATCTACAGCGGAAGGCTGTCGTCACTATGTGAGAGCAGCAGCCATATCTACTGACTGTGGTCACCCTGTGCACTGCTAAGAATATCCATCACACTACTGTTAATGGAGGAAAAAGTCACCAGAGAGGGAAGACATTGCAACACTTCAATGTGTGTGATGAATCTAAATTGAGCCCAGGAGACAAGGAGAGTGGCATTCTAGTCAGTTACACACACACACACACACACACACACACACACACACACACACACACACACACACACACACACACACACACACACACACTCTCTCTCTGAAATCAGGAACCTGTCCTGCTCCAGCGGCGCTGATGCCGGCGTGCGCACCGTGAGCTCACCTCCCGTTGCCACGGCGACACCAACCAGAGGGAAAAGCCTGGTGTGTGTGACAGAGGCCTGAGAGGGAGGAAGGAGGAGGGACTGAGGAATTCACATAGCACTTGGCTTGTTTCAGCACAAGTACCTTATTCAGTTACCAGGCCTTATCACGGAAATGCTAAACCGACCCTTTCAATTATCAAGGCAATGTCTTTAGCCCGGCCGCCTGTTTATAATGGCCGGCCTGGGATTTCAAATGAGATGTGTCAGAAATAGTTGGCCGACAAGGTGGACAATAGACATTTATACACACAATTGGGTATTATCATGCATTATGTACAATTAACACGTATTTACACAAACATATAGGGAATCATGCAGTCATGCACACACTCACAAATATGACCACCAAATGACACACACACTCATTTTTTTTCCATAAACAAAAAAATGTGACTAACAGCTGCTTTGGTGCCTGCATTCTATTAGTGATTAAGAGCTAACCCAGTCTGGAGGTCGTCTGCTCATCAATGGTGGTGCTCCACAGCCGTGAATGCCCTGAATTCATTAGTCATCGCGCACAGATGGTGTCTGGCTGCCTGTCTCAAGTTCAAGTTCATGTCCAGGAGACAGAGAGAGACATGCTGAAGCCAGACAGACCAGATGCCACTAAGACAGAGAGAGAGACATGCTGAAGCCAGACAGACCAGATGCTACTGAGACAGAGAGAGAGAGACATGCTGAAGCCAGACAGACCAGACGCTACTGAGACAGAGAGAGAGAGACATGCTGAAGCCAGACAGACCAGATGCTACTGAGACAGAGAGAGAGACATGCTGAAGCCAGACAGACCAGACGCTACTGAGACAGAGAGAGAGACATGCTGAAGCCAGACAGACCAGATGCTACTGATACAGAGAGAGAGACATGCTGAAGCCAGACAGACCAGACGCTACTGAGACAGAGAGAGAGACATGCTGAAGCCAGACAGACCAGATGCTACTGAGACAGAGAGAGAGACATGCTGAAGCCAGACAGACCAAACCCAACTGAGACACAGCCATTGTTCCTCATCTACAGTACATGATGCAGAAGGCCATAGCCGTGGGAAATAGGGGTGCTGAGGGTGCTGCAGCAACCCCTGATAAATCTAAATGTTAAAATCCACAAAATTAGTGAACTAGGCCTTTACTACTCCTGTATTATTAAATACTCTTCAGCTGTCCCTATGCAATAAAACATCAGTGTTATGACAATACTTAAGCTATAATAACAGTAGCAACAGCTTGGTGACCATTTTACATCCTTAGTCTGACATAGAAATGACCTGTACAGACCTCATCATAAAGTCACTACCCAGATTTCACTTGTATTGATTGTAAAGGCATGAGCCCTCTACACAGAATGAATGCACATACAAAATTGGCACAAAGGTGTCAAATATGCTGATTGCTTGTCCAATGAATATGAAAAACCTGCCATGGTTGCCATGGTTATGTTATTCTGCCAATCATGTGACAACAATGGCTGCAGAGCACTGTTTGTGTGAGTGGGAAGGGAGGGGACAGAAGAGCCAGGGTTACTGTGCAGAGAGAGGCAACGTCGTCCCCACCTATCTCTACACGCATAGTCAAATAAGACGCCTATATTTCTCTGTGAGAATGGACCTTTTGAAAGGGATGGCAAGGCCTCTCGTCCTCTCCTTTCCACCAGCCTGCCTGTATGGCAGTTTCATAAATAACCACAATCATTCTCACATCCACTCCAAGCACTTCCTACTGTAAAATACACTACTCAGCCAACAAAGATGACCTAGAGAAAAGAATATGTAAGACTGTCTGCTGTCGGGTATAGGCCTACATGAATTGTAGCTAAATATACAACTTGATAGAGTATGTATAATATTACCACAGACTCGTGCCTGATTTTCCAGTGTTCACAAGGAGACTAAATACCATTAACGTGATATACACTCCTGCTCTGGAAACAGTGTACGCCCCATGGAAACTGCTGCCTGCCTGTTTCTATGTTACAGCATGCACAGCAGCAATATTGAGAGTGACTATGAGGCGGATTTGCAGCCGTTTCAGACATGTGATATTGTTCTCTTCTGGCAACACTGGGCTACATCTAGCATTGCATTGTGATGGCTTACATACTGAAGAGAATGACTGGGGTTAACATCCGCTGTATGATACAGTGCTACATTATGGTGAAACATAGTGTGTGACAGCCTACAAAGAACATGAAAGTAGGATACTGCAAACCTGTAAGACACAAACAGGCTAGCAAGACACAAACAGACTAGTTAGACACAAACAGGCTAGCAAGACACAATCAGGCTAGTTAGACACAATCAGGCTAGTTAGACACAATCAGGCTAGTTAGACACAAACAAGCTAGTTAGACACAAACAGGCTAGCAAGACACAATCAGGCTAGTTAGACACAAACAGGCTAGCAAGACACAATCAGGCTAGTTAGACACAAACAGGCTAGCAAGACACAATCAGGCTAGTAAGACACAAACAGGCTAGCAAGACACAAACAAACTAGTAAGACACAAACAGGCTAGTAAGACACAAACAGGCTAGTAAGACACAAACAGGCTAACAAGACACAAACAGGCTAGTAAGACACAAACGGGCTAATAAGACACAAACAGGCTAATAAGACACAAACAGGCTAATAAGACACAAACGGGCTAATAAGACACAAACAGGCTAATAAGACACAAACAGGCTAATAAGACACAAACGGGCTAATAAGACACAAACAGACTAGTAATTCTGCCCCAAAATGCATTTGCTGAGGAATAATTTGTTGAAATGGTTGACATGATTTACTGTAAAAAGCATCAAATAGAATTGTGGTGAAGTCACACCATTAAACGTCTCCAGACTTCCAATGATGAAGAAATGTTTTTTTTCAGTCAGTGCAGTGGCCTTTTATACTGTGGAGAATCAACTGATTTATATATGCTGGGTTACTTACAGACCTCAAGTTTTTATTTACACTGCCCTGACATTTAGTATGGCCCCAGACTAGAAAACAATGCAGCCATTCATAAGTCTAGACAACGATTTCTAACAACTTATCCTGGGACAATGAAACGTGGTTATTCGCTGCTTTTCCAAATGGTGTTCTCAAATCTTCTTTCAGGTAAACGTACAATGAATGACCTGGCATTGTACAGGGGTCGCAACAAGACACACTAGTTTTGTCTTACGGTGTGAGAAACTCTGCAAGAGACCCCTTTCAGCCACTGTGAGCCTATTTAACATTGAACTTGAATAAACCTCTACGTACTATTGCCTACCACTGCATACGCAGGCAGTTTAAACCTATACATCTTCCACATAGGCCTATGACCGTTCAGCTAAAAACAACGTAGACCAGCCTTTGGGCACAAACATACACTTTCATATTTTAGGCTAGAGCTAATCAATCAAGCGCTATAGGCTATACAATCAAATCCAATTGTATTTGTCATATGCTTCGCAAACAACAGGTGCAGACTAACAGTGAAATGCTTACAACAGGCTATATCATAGGACATTACAAAATATATTTTAAAAATTGAACCTTAATTAACATCTATCTGAAAAGGCCTAATAGGTTACTAAGACTATGCTAAATATACAATAGACCTATTCGCAAAATAACAATTCATAATTGAATTAAAGGCACGCGTGTAGCCTACATGAGACTCTCGCCACGCCACAGCCGAAAAACACTAGAATAACAATAACCTCATCTACAGACAACAGACCACTAACATCCGTTAAAAAAAAAAAAACAGCCGGCACCATACAACTGGCATCATAAATGGAGTCTATTCTCAAATGTAGCCTAAATATGTATTGTTGGAAAGCCATCTTTTAGGAACCATGTTTTTTACAACTCTATTGTGTTGCCAACAAAGCCTTTAATGTTTATGGCGTTTGTAAAATTCTATCCAACTGTGTTACCATCAATAAAGAAACAAAACAACTATCCCGCGGGTCACCATGTGCCTTATGAATGCCATGTGCTCCCTTTGATAGTTAATAAATAAATCCACTGGCGACTAATATAATGGCCTGTATAGTTAATATCATCCAAAATACAGACTCAGCAGCCCAGAAGCCATCCCTGCACATTTAGGCTATTTCTTTCAGATGCTTTTTATTCGGATGTAAAATATTAATCACAATTAAATCAATTAATATAAATGTTGGCTTTAGCTAGGCCCACCTCTGTGAAAAAATCCTTTATATTAATTTTGCATTGTTTTAGAATTAAATGTAAGATTTATTTAAGTCCTGTTCAAATTCAAATACAGAGCGCACGTGACGTGATGTCATCTATTCAATTCGTTCGACTTCTTTCGGCCTATTGCATTCTCCGTGACATTAATTATCATGTGTCAAACAATAGATCGGTGTTAGAGTGCTCAAGTAGGCCCATATACAATTCCGTAATTATAGAACATCTTTGTATCGATGCAGAAACCCATACAGTTTTAAGATAATGACCCACGGTCCTAATTGTCAGTTGCCTACAATTGGTAACGAATTACGCATTCAAAACCGTTACTAGGCCGCGTCCGCTGGGTGGGCAACAGCGCCTCTTTCTATGGGGATGCAGATGAGTCTGGTGCACTTGACGTCTTTTCATGACCCCCCCCCCTCACGGCGCTGTCTGTCATATTCGGACTGGGCATGGCATTGCCACTTGCCCCCGAGCGTGGGAATGGGTGCGTCCAGTCGTTCACATCTCCAGCCCTGTGGTTAACTGAATCAATTAAGCAGGGCCGACCCGACCCCCTCTTTTAGCCCATACCCCAAACCCTCCTCTCCATTTTTGTCAGCTCTGTATACGTTCTAATTATTGCTGTTTGGGATGCCAGCGCCGTTTCCTGGTTGGAGTTCATCATGCTGAAATAAAAAAACGTTCATGTCAATCTCATTCTCAATGCTAGCCTACATGTATGCTATGGCTAGGACTCTCAGTCGGATATATTTGCTATATCATATTTGCCACATTTCATTATAGAAAATAACGCATTTCAAGATGAATATAACAAGAAGAATGAAAATGATGTGTGTGTGTGTGTGTGTGTGTGTGTGTGTGTGTGTGTGTGTGTGTGTGTGTGTGTGTGTGTGTGTGTGTGTGTGTGTGTGTGTGAATGCAACATTTACTCATGGTTGTGATTAGCTATAGGCTACATTACGTTTTCAAATGTCCTAATAACACAAACATAAAATATACGCAATCAATCAATATAAGTAATAAATCAATACAACTATTTCACATTTCCAATAAGTGAACATGTTCGGTTAATGCAATAGCAATGATTTATAATTGTAAGACTTGTTAAATCTACTTCGTAATACCAGCCAACGAGGTTATTGTTTTTGCACCAAGAAGGCTTATGCATCTTGTTATTTCCATGTTCTATTTCCAAGGTCCGTGATGAGTCTGGAAGTCGTTTTTACTTTCGGTTATCTAGCTTTATGACGGCCATCACACTCATACAGCTAGATAACCAAAGACAACAACCCACTTCCCATTCTTCTAAAATATTCCAGAATTGTCTTCTGTTCTCCGGGCGTTGGGGATTGTGCCCCTGCTTTCAGGAGTGGTCCACCATACTTTGAGGCAAATAAACCACAATATAGAAGTAGGCCTAATTTGACTCCCATAGCTGACATAATCATATTTTGTTTCCATATAGGCTACTTCCATGTAATGAGTCCTCCAAACTCCCACAGACACACTCGTTGTTAAAAAAAACACGACGTCCAAAAAAAGGACATATAATCCCAGTGTTTAGATTGTCATATTCAGATGACATTCGCCAACATCACTGAGTTGAAGTAAAAGAGAGAACAGTAGGCTGTGGTGCAGCCATCCTTGCACAGGCCCTGATTTGCAATGCAAATGATTCAATCCCACAAAAGGCGCTTTCGCCTCTATTAAGGCGTTGTGGAAGGAGCAATACATATCCTGTGAGGCCAGCGAAGAAGATACGGAGGAGGTGGAAAATCCGCCTGGTGAAAGTGCGGAAATTACACAGGTAAAACGTTTCGATTGTTTTGGATTATGAAGAGAAGACCTCGTTTGTGGCCAAAATGTGTCTGTCAAATTGTCCGCAAGTATCCAGCGTGTTAGTTGAAAGAGATGCCGAAGTCTGTAAACCAAGGCTTCCGTTCTGCTGGCTAGCCGCTGCCAACAGTCTAAAAGGAGAGGGGAAAGGGCCATCCCCAAGGAATGGGGATAACGGTGAGGAGGGGTAGGCTTCCAATGCCAAAATCTGGACCAACCCGGTGAGGTCAAAGGCCTCAGACCGCGTGAGTGTAAATTAATGGTGATGATGTCATGAAAAATCGCAAATGCACACTCCTATTCATGCACGAGCAGTGGCAAATCTCCTCGCGTCATTACCAAGCACACCGGAATAATTCGGTTTGCCGCTAGCAGTCTGCACGCTTTTTCCAGAATGATTAAAAAAAGGACGGAAAGACAAAATTATTGTGCTATGGTATAAAAATGGTCCTCTTGATAATTTTTGAAGCCAGTAAGGGTACAATAGCCAGCAGAATAAACCGCCAAATACAAGATCTCAAATCTATGGAGGACATATGACAGCATTCCAGGGCTGAGTAGATCATCGTTCCTGTATTCTCGTCACAGCTAGAACCGAGTAGGGTATTTGCTGTAGCATGGAACTGGGCCGGGTTGTTCGAATATACGGGTGTGAGAGACAATGCGAGTCGAGACACATTCATTGACTCGATTTGAGTCGAAATCCTGTTGGCTTTATGTTTTCATCGTCGTCAACCGATGTATAAACTACAATGGTTACCAGGTAGGCTATACTGGCAATGTCGCATTGTCAAATAGGCATTCATTTTTCTGCACAGTCACACACATAACATGTTTTTATCTTGTCTATGTATCAAACATTCAATGTACATATTTATCAGACCTAGTAGGACATATAAATATTCAAGAACATAGAACTAACTATTAACGATATGTTTTCATGCACGGACGTGTTTTTAGACTATAGGAGCTAGGGCTGTATGACAATGCCTTTACCCATAGGCCCATATATAAGTAGCCTACTTTATGATGTTTTTGCAAGAATTCTCAGAGTTTATGTGTGTGTGCGTGTGTGTGTGTGTGTGTTTGTGTGTGAGAATTGAGAGAGAGGGGGCAGAAGGGAGCAGAGAGGGAGAGAGATATCCAATGATAATCAGCAACGACGTTCTATAAAGGTGTTAGGCTACAATACACTGATATTTTGATGCCAATAACTAAACAAGATGTTTCCACGTTATAATAATTGAGGTTCCAAACGTAAGGTAAAACAATACAATGCTGAATGGATTAGCATATGTGATTTGCACAAAAAGGTGACGTTGTAGTCCTTCATCAGCGCTATTAATTTAGTGATATGTATTCTTAACAATGGCTAATTCACTGCACATAGTCTAGGCCCTATAGCCAACAATCTTTACACGTTCGCTAAAATGTTTAGCATTTCCATCTACGCCGTCCCATTCACCTGTTCACCTGTGTTGTTGCTGCTCACCTTATATTGTATTGGCCCTATAGAAACATGTCGTTCAGGTGCTCACCGTGTTATTGTATTGGGCCTATAGAAACATGTCGTTCAGGTGCTAACAGGAGATACCAAATAGGTGGGAAGGCATCCATCCAGCTGCTCAGACAAAACACTTCTTAATCCTAAATTATATGAAACCCAGCCCTGTGCAATTATTACTCACATGGCACGCGGTTCAAATCTGACTGCACTTTAGTTGAATTAAAGTGTCCATGGTTAGCTTTACATTAACGTTCCCTCAAAGTGACACCAGTTGATTCAACTGACATTTGAAGGCTAACAAAAGGACCCTCCAAGAATGCACCAAGCAAGCAGACTCGATCCAATCATGTAGAATATTGTAGAATATAGTTAGAATAATCGATTTGTAAATCAGGGTAGGTTCAGGGTAAACCTACATTTCCTAAATCTATTTATCTTACAGTTTGGAACGTATGCTACACAGGCCTCAACCACGCATTCGTCTTATCAAACACCCCAACATACAATTTTAACAGTACCAAAGTAGGCTAATCAGGTAATTGAAGTTTCCCAATAGTTCTGACCTAATGTTATCATTCATACTATTTCTCAATTTGAACAGAAGTGTGTTTGTAAACATAAAAGTCAAGCTTTCCCCCACCATAGCCTTTTGGTGCGTCATACAACATACAACATTTGTCATGAAACATAGACTAGCAACTGTGATCCTATACTGTAGGTTTGTGTCATTCTGTCACTTTAAAGAACAGTAATGTCTTGATTACAGTAATGCATTGATTACCGATAGTAAGTCGTTGTTATTTTCCCTCTGAAGAACATATGTCCGTATTAACCGGAACATTTGACAATGTATAACACTGTTTGACATGGTAATAGACGATCACTGTGATATTTTATGATTGTGATATGTAATTAAACTAATTCAAACCAACAATGTTAACTTCCTAATGAGTGAATTTGTTTTATTCGTTTATTTGATTAAGTTTGCTTGGGCATTACGAGTTGGATCATTATGTAGCATTATGTAGCATTATGTAGTACACACAAACCCACAATAACTTTTTCACAATTAGCCCACTGTACTGTAGCCTTCAAGAGAGAAATGAAGTATGTGTTACACGATATGATACAGAGAACCTACACAATACCATCACGAGACGCTGTGCAACCTATCTTTACGCATACGACGTAGCCTACATTCACTTTGACCAGGCTTAACTGTTCGGAGCAATTTAAGATATTTAATTCACAGTTAGTTAAGAATCACAGCTGGCCGTTTTAACTTCCATCACATAGCCTATCTTTTACTAACAAAACGTGTCATAGCGCAATGTTCAATTTGGGCCAATGTATTGAGAGGCGTTGGCTACTGTTGCGCTGGGAGTGTGACAGGTTGCGACAAGCTCATGCCACCAGTCTGAATAAAGCCCAAAGGTTTTCATCCTGCTTATTCATTTCAGTTAATTCAGTAGGCTACAAAATAAACGAACGTGCCAACATGTATGTGCCAGGGAAGAGCACTAGTCCAACGAAGCACTGCCTTCAACTACACCTCCGACCTGTCTAAACATACCTCCGACCTGCCTAAACACTAACCATAGCCTAGATGGTCTTCCTCAGCTAGAACAACATATTTATATAGGCCCACATCACGTCCACTAGTCGATAAGAACCTAATTAATGTTGTCTATTATTCACGGAGTCATTCAACTTCACTCTAACTTTTACGCACATCAGACTGCATTGGCTTTACGCACATCAGACTGCATTGGCTTTACGCACATCAGACTGCATTGGCTTTACGCACATTAGACTGCATTGGCTTTACGCACATCAGACTGCATTGGCTTTACGCACATCAGACTGCATTGGCTTTACGCACATCAGACTGCATTGGCTTTACGCACATCAGACTGCATTGGCTTTAGGCACATAAGACTGCATTGAATTTAAGCACATCAAATTGCATTGGCTTTATGCACAGCGGAAGGATAATCACCAAAGTTGCACTTACTTTCTCAAACTGCGCGAGAAGCATCGCCGCAATCGGCATATGCAATCAGAAATCATCCCATATAAGATACATGCTGTGTGGGACCCGTTGGACAGTCCGCCAAATATCCAGCCTTCCACGGCCGTCCCTTCCTTTAAAATTGCCGCTAATACTCAATTCATTACGCGTGCTTCGGTTGCTCTGAGTTAACCCTGAGCATATTCCGAGCACATGAGAGAAGGAGAGATTGAGAGGAAGGGGGCGGGGGGGAGAGTGAGCGAGAGAGAACTTTCCCATAACATCTACAGCACCAAATAAAGAGTGCACAATTGAAGCTCTGAGAGTCTGCAAGTTCTTTTTTTTTTTTTTTTTTTTTTAGGGGGGGGTTAGTCCACTCTTCTGTGTAAGAAAGGACGTGCTCTGAAACTCAAATACGTTCCCTCGCTCTTTTGTTGGGCACGAACTGAAGAGGCATTGTTCGTCTTTTGGCGTGGACTCTCACCCGTTCCCAGACCAGAAGTGATCGCGGTCGGTAATGACTGAATTTTCTGCAGGCCTTCCTTGAACGCGTTATGACAAACGGAACGCATTTACAACGCGTTATGACAAACGGAACGCATTTACAACGCGTTATGACAAACGGGACGCATTTACAACGCGTTATGACAAACGGGACGCATTTACAACGCGTTATGACAAACGGAACGCATTTACAACGCGTTATGACAAACGGAACGCATTTACAACGCGTTATGACAAACGGGACGCATTTACAACGCGTTATGACAAACGGGACGCATTTACAACGTGTTATGACAAACGGAACGCATTTCCAGTACTTCAGACAAAAGTATGAAAATAATGTGGGATGATACAATCCCAAACCAATCCCAAACTGAAGGTCGTCAGTAATAAAGTAAAATCTGTGGGGAAAACATTTTATAACTCCACTCAAAATGTTTTTGGTCGGTACTTTAGCCTTCACCTGAGCAGATATGTTCGTTTGCATAGACTACACCCTTCCCCTCCCCCCTCTCTCTCTCTCTCTCTCTCTCTCTCTCTCTCCCTCTCTCTCTCTCACACACACACACACACACACACACTGTGATGACAGCACCTGTACCAATGTTGTACGAATTGAACCTGTGATAATTAATTTCAGAAGATCTAGCTATAAGATGGAACAAAGTGTTCTAAAAGGTTATTTAGCCTATATTGTTTAACTTACACTTATATTATACATCACCATTCAAATTGTGCAAGGACCACGTGGCATGATGTGCTTGGGCTGCCAAATATGTAGGCTAGCTAAACCCCACGGTAATACTGATATTGTTACTAACAAGTTTCAACAAGTAATAAAAGTTATGTAATATACTGCAATTCGTGTTATTGTTATTATTATTATCATCATCAGTTATTAGGCTATCAACATATTTATCTATGAGGTTCAAATTCCTTGTTAAATAGTTCGGAGGACATAAAGTATGTATTTTTTTGTGAAACACTAAATGTATGTCAGGGAAAAGTAATTTCCTACGGCTCTCTTCCTTAGTCTTTCCCCGCCTAATTGCAGGCGTATCCATTTGATTCACCCGGATTCACGTTTTTGGTTTAACAGCGAGGTCACGTTCAATGACGTAGACAAGCATATCAGCTACGTGCAACCATATTTAAATACATCAAGGAAATTAGTGCATCAAAATATGCAAATCCAGCTTACCATCTAGCCGCTGTGGGAGTAATTCCCCCCACCGGTTCTTGGGTATTTGATTGCCGTTTTGAAAGCGAACATTGCCTTGTTTGTTTTTGACGAAGCTCCGAGCGTGTGTGAGCGGTACGGATCGGAAACATGAAGTGAAGAAACCAAGGGTTCTGCCTGGGAAATCGCCTGTGCATAATGAGACGACCTGCTCTGCCATTCTCAATGCTTCGACGCTGTTGGTTCGGCGTGCGTATTATTCTTTTTTAACATTGATACATATGTAAAAGGTAGATTTGCATTTGCTTTACTTTTCTCTTTGCTTCGTTTTCCATGCTATTACTTTTGAATTAGGTCATGGTGATTGCAATGCGTATTTATGGACACTGATGCCCACCTACAAGCAGTAACCTATTACGAATTTCACATATCATGAAAAATAATATTTAGAAAAAAAGAGTGCGTTAAAAAAATAGGAAATACAGAACGTTAGTTAGTTGAATAATCATGTAAAATGGTCAAATATAATAATATAAATCTAGGAAATGTATAAACAAAGAGTAGAACTCTAGTGGTCAAACAATAGGATTCAGATCTATGATAATGATGAGAATAGCTGGGTTTATTTCAACTTCAATAAACTATACTATCTCATTTGCAGGATCTGATTAATGTTAAGTGTTACCGCACCTTACAGTAGCTATGTTTCTGTAGGCTATGTAAAGGTGGCATTTCCTATAGGGTGATGATGTGCACACAGGAGGCGTTTACGAGAGCGCGCGCGCGGCCACACAAAAACACACACACACACACACACACACACACACACACACACACACACACACATACTGGAAGCAAGAAACGCAGACTTATTAACATTTGTCTTTAAGTAGCTAATTGTTTTTTTTTTGTAGCCGTTATCGTTTTTTAAATCACAAAAAAAGTATTCGTTTAGAATGAGTGTTTTGCTGTACAAAATAGAATCGCAATACGTTATCTAAAGTAAGTGAGACACGTTTAACTTACCCTTATATTTTACATCACCATTCAAATCTTCCTGGCAGGCTATGCACGCGCTCTCAATCAAGTCGACGCCAATTTTCCAGCGCAATTGATTGTGCGAGCCGGTTGGAGATGCTGTACTCCCTACTCGTGTAACTCAGCCTCCTCCACAAGTGAACCTTGCTCCCAAACTGCTCGTCTGATGTGTCACCCAATAGAAGTGGTCAGACGGGCACACGTAAAAATTGTTTCCCTCCGAAGAGGCTGCATGCTGTCATGGATCTACAAGTAATTTGTCTTGACAAACACACATGGGGTTGCATGCATAGGCTACAACGTTCTAGGATTATTGCACATTAAGTATTGCTTTTGCCACTTTAAAACCTAACCACATTTTGCGAATTTGTAGGCTATAATTGAATAGTGTGACGCACTTGGATCAATATGTACAATGAGGAATGGCAGCTATATGTGACCTAGATAAGCATAAAGTGCGGTTCCAATTTCCAATCACACTAATAATACATATTTACAACTTAGTCTTGAGCTACAGGCCGAACAAGGTCTATAGCAACATTTAGAAAAATGAGAGCTATTTGAATTTAGACATTTTTTTGAGACAAAAGCAATTAGGCTACCTATTTGTCATTTGAATTGCCAAGGATAGCTGTCAAAATGGATAGCCATTGAATACTTGTAGCCAATAAGAGCGTTGGGCCAGTAGCGTTGGGCCTAACGAAAAGTCGCTGGTTCGAATCCTCGAGCCGCAAATTCTGGCGATGTGCCCCTTTTTCTTAACCTTTATTTAACTAGGCAAGTGAGTTAAGAACAAATTCTTATTTTCAATGACGGCCTAGGAACAGTGGGTTAACTACCCGTTTAGGGGCAGAACGACAGATTTGTAATTTGTCACCTCGGGGGTTTGACTTGCAACTTTCCGGGTGCTAGAACAACACTCTAACCACTAGGCTACCCTGCCGCCCCTTGAGCAAGGCTCTGCTAAATGACTAAAATGTCAAATGTATTCCAGTATCATATACCTAAGATGGAGGAATGTGATGAAAGAGAAGAAACTGTTGACATTTAGCAAATATAAAAAAATCATATAGGCCTATACTTCGAATCTATATTTCCGAAAGACAAAACCATTCTAATCTTAATGTGGTCCGTCAATCAATTATCGAATGCGTAATGCATATTTCTGTCTGACACGTTAGAATTCATATTAGAGCTAGATCATGAGTAGGCTTATCTAAATCACCAGCCTTCCATATTGTGGTAAACATGGACTATCCTCATTACGTATCACACATACACGGTCAGCCTATACTGGTAAAGAGAGGACAATTATTTGTAGCCACTCATACTATTTTCAATCGTATCCCTTCCAACTAGAAATATTGCCAATATTTTCTATTTTCATCTGCATTCAAATTACAGTAATGGTCAGGTATGGCATTTTCTTTAGAGATTGCGTTGATTTTGCCTCTTGTGCTGTCAGTTTTGACCAAAACTCACCCATGCAACAAAGAATTTCACCCTTGTTATTTATATTCATACAAATTTTACATCTAAAGCATTCGTTTTTTTAATGAATTAATCTCACCATAACGAAACTGGCTTTTATCAGAGATAAATTAGGATGCTGTGTGTGTGTTTGTTGTGTGTGTGTGTGTGTGTGTGTGTGTGTGTGTGTGTGTGTGTGTGTGTGTGTGTGTGTGTGTGTGTGTGTGTGTGTGTGTGTGTGTGTGTGTGTGTGTGTGTGTGTGTGAGAGAGGGAGAGATAGAGAGAGAGAGAGAGAGAGAGAGAGAGAGAGAGAGAGAGAGAGAGAAAGCGAGATAGAAAGATAGAGAGGGAGGTATGTTGAGTGGTGCTTGCGTTTGTGTGATTTGATTTGTGAGTCATAGTTTCAATGTCGCTGCAACGTTACGTAAACCAGACAAACAAACATATATTTTTTTACATATATTATTATTATTATTGTTATTATTATTACCACAATTATATACATAAGTTATTATTACTTTTCTACTATTAGACCCGGGAATACTACTCTTTATCAGTATACTCAACTTTGGAATTCGACATTGATGAACAGAATATGTCGTGGACTAGAGATTATTTAGCGAATATGAATTAAGATTTGTATCTTTGATAATACAGTACGATAATACAGTGTTGGTGTGTGTTGAGATAGAGGTTTGGACTGAGGATGTGGATGGGGATGTAGGATGTACCTTCGCTAAGAAACGGCGACCTCTAGTGGTTCCCGTGGGAAAATAACGTTACACGAGTTTTTGGAGAATTTCGATCATTTATTGTTTAGAAATAAACAAGATCATGACAGCAGAATATCATGTAAACCTCAAAGTCAGTAAATATCGAAATAACTTATGAACGAATGAATTTATATGGATTGACAACCACACGTCTACTGAAATAGTGCTCAGTAACACATCCTTGTGTTTTCCCCCTTAAATTACATAGTCTATATCCTCAATCTAATTATCATTCTTTTCATGTCTGACTTTAACAGGTTTACAGAGCCATAATGTTGACATTATATGTTTTTCTAAATGCATGTCTCTGTGTTTTCATATTACTGTTATCATTATTCTTATTATGCTATTCTTCGATTTAATATGCTTTGAATTACGGTCGTGTGGCGCATTTTTAACATTTCAATTAATCGGAAATGATAAACAATCTGCTTTAAATAACAACAGTTGACTTCTTTCAGCTATGCATTCCACTAAACATAACGAATCAGCATTTGTGCAAACAAATGCAGATATTAAACTTCAGATCCCCTTTCTCTTGTTAATCCTATGAAGAAAATGCTTATTTTAGCCCCTGATTTGAGCGGCCAGTTTACCTGCGGTGTTTTGCATATCCAACATATTGCTCTCTCTGCACCCGAGGTTGCACGCGCAGCAACCCCAGTAGCCGCAGCGAATCCGGGTTACTGCAGTTTTTATGCAACGTATAACCCATGTGCTTTCCTTATCGAATTAGCCTATATGCTTTCACTCAGTCTTAAGTCATGTGAATTTAACGAGGTTACCTATAAAATGTAGGAACAAACTAAATAGACTATGTAGCAATGGAATTAAAATAGGTTGAGGCCTAAAACTGTCCTTATTTTTTAAATCAATAAACTCGATAGCCTATTATTGCATTATTGTACTCTGAGACAGTGTATATATATATATATATATATACAATATGTATGTGAATATATATATATACAAATAGACATGACAATATGGGGTGCAATTGATAACGATTGTTTCTGGTAGCAATCATTCATTTTGTGCTATGTTTTGTCAAAATATCGTTTAAGTTTACATCTCTGTTTCACGCTGCGCACAGTTTGCCTAATCCTTTCGCAGTGTAATGCCTTTTCCCGCGGTTTTGGTTTCACATTTCCCATTCACATCCATTTTAGATGTACTTTTTCAGGATGACAAAGACCCTTTCATTCTACCAGTCAATGAATCAACCACAAGCAAAAATATCTATTTCTGAAATGTCTTGTTGATATGAAGGTTTTACAACCATTTATGGACATATGTTCTTTTTTGTTATACTGACAGGTAAAGGGTGGGGATAGTGTATCATTACACCGTTTTCAACCATCCCGCAACCATCCTACAACCATTCTCAATATGACACAGCACCTTCAATGAATCCAGGCATGTCTATATTTATTTATAGACCACTCAGGATTTTATGTGCTCTTTAGTAGAGCTCATACTCTGTGACCCATTTTTGCATTAAATTCGATGGGGGAATTATTTTCAGTCCCCGAAATGTGGACAATTTCACTCATATTGTCGGACTGTCTTCTTTGTTGCATTTTTTTCATTCCAAATACTCAGAATAAATGTATGTTAACTGGCTAAATGTATCATTAGGATTAATTATGTTATTTTAATGTTAAGTGAGACAAACCTTGGTTGTAAATGTCAAATAAAAGTCTGAATTCTGAGTTCCCATGAATCTCAGTGCCATAATGTTGTACAATTGGAACAAATAAACCAAGAAATGCCATAGCCATGTCTCATTGTCTCAATGTCATGTTGTCCATATTGTGTTATATTTGTAGAATGTCAATGACGCCACACATTCATTTAGTCATTATCTGGTGACAGTTGGTAAATATTATGTAAACTATTAAATTAATGATTCTGTTTTCATATACAAAATATCTGTCTTCATATTGGGTCTACCATGTTTAAGTATCAAGGTGAAGGGCATTTGGAAAGAAATGGACAAACACAATGAAGTCACAGGGCCTATGGAGAGCAATGGACAAACACAATGAAGTCACACCAAAACATCGGGATAACTAAGAAAGCCAATAACTTTACTGAATTCTCTGCAAAATACAAATACCTTTCCCCAGCAGAATAAACTTTTATTTCAGGTTCCATGCTTTTTCACTACATACAGCTGAATCAAGTCCCGAGAGATACAGAGATGTGGTTTTAATTGAATAACATCGTATCTTCAAGTTGCGACAAAGGCCAGCTTATGCCGCTGAAAGCCGCTCTTGCGTTCCAAACACTAATTTCAGACCGCCACAATTTTCAGATTTATACAAGCTACATTAGATACTACAGACTGGTAAGTATTTTTAGCTATTCACACACACACACACACACACACACACACACACACACACACACACACACACACACACACACACACACACACACACACACGTATATATATTTAATATATATATATATTAATATATATATATATATATTAAACGGATACAACTAAAATAAAGAACACAATGTAAATCAATCAAATAATCCCAAGTGAATAGTTGGGACCTTAAGCAAATACCACATGACTGTACAAGTGTATGGTTTTCCCTTTGCACTAGAAGTAGCTGATCAACAGGTTAGCTGAGGTACTGGGTGGGCCAGTTAGAGGTACCAGTATATATAAGTTAATACAGAATAATGACATTACAACTGATCAACAGGTGAAGAAATACAACTGCTTTAAATCCACAACCAAAATAAAATATGAAATAAAATCAAGCATGCTCAATGTCTTTGGTTACACAATATCAAGAAACACCACCTACACCTCAGAAAACACACTACAGGTAAAAAGGGAGATTTTGGTGTTGTGTTTTTTTGTAAAGTAACTCAACCAGCTAAATGAACAAAAATAGGGTTTGGAAAACATGCTTTTCCATGATACACACAATGAATATATTCCCAATTACACATATTTCTTATCTGTGAAATGCAGTTCAACAGGAAATGTCTTCTGAAAATATGAAATTAGCCAATTCCATATGACACTATATAGTTAGCTATCACCATGTATTAAGAAGGACTCCAAACCTCTACCCGTTTAACATATAGGAACATTATGAAGTCTGACTGAATTGAAATGGAAATGGGAAACCAATTGTACATTTTGAGTAAATGCTTTTATTGTTTTTGTCAATGCTTGCAATAACCATAAATGAATGTGAAAATAAAAGGTGAATAATATTACAACACAGAAATGCCACTGGCTTTGGTTTCTCCACACATATGCTGCCTGAAATATCATGTTTAAAATAAAAATTGTATTGGAAAAAAAGAAAGAAAGAACAGCATAGGGGCTCTGCCCCTGTTTCTGACTACACAGACTGCATACACTAACAACATAGTGAACTGGCATGAAATATGCACACAGAAATACCATAACACTTGAGTGACAGCAGACTAGGGAGGCAGAGAGAGAGAGAGAGATGTGGCTAGTTTCATGTTGTTTTTTTAAAAACAAGTTATATTTGTCTGAGATCAACTCTTGCTTTTCCTAAGCATGAACATTAGGGGGAGAGGGGATGGGTGGAACACTGAGCTGGCCATTGGACTGAGTGGGGTCAAATACAGCACAACACCTCGTGATTAGAGACCACAAAAATACTCAACAGCTCGATCATTTGACACAAATACAAACTATCAAATAAATATTTTAATCTGGACTTATGTGGTGTCCTGCACACAACGTTGGGTCTCATTGTGATGCTTGGCAAATGATTTGTAGTGAAAACATTAAATAAAACCTTGAAAATATACAAAATAGGTGGGTCAAAGGCCCATCAAAGAAGATGTCGGCGGGTGTTGTAGAATCCTAACGATGAGGATCATGACATAACAAAGATGGGTCACCATGAGTGATATCAAACCTTCATTTGGGATGTCACATCCCACTGGGTAAAAACTGATTGAATCAATGTTGTTTCCACGTCATTTCAACCCAAAGGGAATTTCATATTTTTTTCACCCTTTTGACCTAAATTCAATGACGTGGTGACATGTTTTGTTGATTTCACGTTGAATTCACATTAGTT
>NC_056432.1:16186144-16193644 GCF_018296145.1 Oncorhynchus tshawytscha
ACTAAACAGGCGCTCGTTTGAAATGGAAATGTACTATTACTACTGTACTACACTAACAGTCTATCTTGTTAAAATCCTAACCTATGACACATGTATGGGACAGTTACAGCCCCTGAAGGACAGTTGCACCCACTGAAGAACAGTTACAGCCCCTGAAGGACAGTTACACCCACTAAAGGACAGTTACAGCCCCACTGCACCCACTGAAGAACAGTTACAGCCCCTGAAGGACAGTTACACCCACTGAAGAACAGTTACAGCCCCTGAAGGACAGTTGCACCCACTGAAGGACAGTTACAGCCCCTGAAGGACAGTTGCACCCACTGAAGGACAGTTACAGCCCCTGAAGGACAGTTGCACCCACTGAAGAACAGTTACAGCCCCTGAAGGACAGTTACACCCACTAAAGGACAGTTACAGCCACTGAAGGACAGTTACACCCACCAAAGGACAGTTACAGCCACTAAAGGACAGTTACAGCCCCTGAAGGACAGTTACAGCCACTGAAGAACAGTTACACCCACTAAAGGACAGCTACAGCCACTGAAGGACAGTTACAGCCACTGAAGGACAGCTACAGCCACTGAAGGACAGCTACAGCCACTGAAGGACAGTTACACCCACTAAAGGACAGCTACAGCCACTGAAGGACAGCTACAGCCACTGAAGGACAGTTACACCCACTAAAGGACAGCTACAGCCACTGAAGGACAGTTACAGCCACTGAAGGACAGCTACAGCCACTGAAGGACAGCTACAGCCACTGAAGGACAGTTACACCCACTAAAGGACAGCTACAGCCACTGAAGGACAGTTACAGCCACGGAAGGACAGTTACACCCACTAAAGGACAGCTACAGCCACTGAAGGACAGTTACAGCCACTGAAGGACAGTTACACCCACTAAAGGACAGCTACAGCCACTGAAGGACAGCTACAGCCACTGAAGGACAGTTACAGCCACTGAAGGACAGTTACACCCACTGAAGGACACCTACAGCCACTGAAGGACAGTTACACCCACTAAAGGACAGCTACAGCCACTGAAGGACAGCTACAGCCACTGAAGGACAGTTACAGCCACTGAAGGACAGTTACACCCACTGAAGGACACCTACAGCCACTGAAGGACAGTTACACCCACTAAAGGACAGCTACAGCCACTGAAGGACAGTTACACCCACTGAAGTTCAGCTACAGCCACTGAAGGACAGTTACACCCACTAAAGGACAGTTACACCCACTAAAGGACAGTTACACCCACTAAAGGACAGTTACAGCCACTGAAGAACAGTTACACCCACTGAAGAACAGTTACACCCACTAAAGGACAGCTACAGCCACTGAAGGACAGTTACAGCCACTGAAGGACAGTTACAGCCACTGAAGACAAACACTCAAAAAGACGATAGAAACACGCAGAGAGGATATTAACTGAGAGGACATAAGAAAAAGACAAAGGAAAAAAGAAGGATGGGATCAGGACTGAGACTGGGACTAGGACTGAGAGTGGTAGTGGGACTAGGACTGGGACTGGGACTAGGGGTGAAGTGATTGAGCGACTCACGATGGAGGGCATGTTGTTCTTGACTCCAGGGGGGACAAGCACCCGCAGGTCAGGCTTGCGGTTGCTGTTCATTCCCAGGTTCATGGTCGGGGGAGACTTGGCCTGCATGCTCTTGTTCATGCTGCCCGGAGAGACCAGTAGACCAGGCGAGTTACGGTGGTGGTTCCCGTAGCCATTGCCTTAAGAAGGGAGAGGGAGAGAAGAGATGGAGAGAAGAGAGGGAGTGGGAGAGAGGGAGAGAAGAGAGGGGAGGAGAGAGGGAGAGGGAGAGGGAGAGGGAGAGGGAGAGGGAGAGAAGAGAGGGAGAGGGAGAGGGAGAGAAGAGAGGGAGAGGGAGAGAAGAGAGGGAGAGAAGAGAGGGAGAGGGAGAGAAGAGAGGGAGAGGAAGAGAAGAGAGGGAGAGAAGAGAGGGAGAGGGAGAGAAGAGAGGGAGAGGAAGAGAAGAGAGGGAGAGGGAGAGAAGAGAGGGAGAGAAGAGAGGGAGAGAAGAGAGGGAGAGGAGCCATTAATTATACTGTTCAAAATAGCTCTATTAGTGTATCCTACATATTGTTCTCAGACCACAGTAGCATGTTGTACTAAGGAAACCATTACTTCTACAAATATTACAATTCTTCAACTAGAAGAGGGGCAGAGAAGCCACTGTCCTAGAGCCAGAGAGTGGTCACTTTCACCCAGTGATTCCAATAACTCACCCAGTGATTCCAATAACTCACCCAGTGATTCCAATAACTCACCCAGTGATTCCAATAACTCACCCAGTGATTCCAATAACTTACCCAGTGATTCCAATAACTCACCCAGTGATTCCAATAACTCACCCAGTGATTCCAATAACTCACCCAGTGATTCCAATAACTCACACAATTTTTTGATGTCTTAGAGGAATGTCTCTTTTGCCGCTGTCACTACCATTTACCCTGCATCTCGCCAGTGAGAGTCAGTGAGATGTGTAAAAAATATTGAATTAGGGCCTTGGAGACCACAGTGGGACAGGGCCCATCATTTGTCCATCAGCGCTAAACACGTGTTGCCTCTTCCAGACAAAGACCCTGCCCTGGGGTAGACATCCAATCCACATTCCTCCTCCTCCTCCGACAGACTGACTGCAGGACTGAGTTTGGCACCCACGCCACATACATACTAGTGGGACACCCTCCCAGCAACACCCCATTAAAAACAAGAGAGAGAGTGAGCAGTGTGTAAGCTTTGTTTCCATCCCAATCCCGCAGCCTCTTCCGATGGGTAGAACACCAAGAGCTGTATGGATATGTCCCACTTGAAAGAGTGGCAGGAATTATACGTTAGACATAAATTCATTTCCTAATCATACTCCAGGGGAAAATGAGTCGCAGATGACTTCCTGGGCAATTTCCTCCTGCTGATCTCTGTTTCATTTCAGAGTTTTGTTGTTTGGATGAAAGTGCAATTTGAACAACCTGAAAAGTAAAAGACCCCTAGTGGTAAAAGAAAATGAGTCTGTCTAACAGAATTAGAAAAACATGTATGTATGTATGTATGTGTGTGTGTGTGTGTGTGTGTGTGTGTGTGTGTGTGCGTGCATGCTTGAGTTACTATTTGTGTGCATATCTGCATGCTCGTGTCCCTCTGTGTAAGATTGTGTTAGTATAGTCTCAGTGTTTGTGTGTGTGTGTGTGTCAAATAGTATTTGTCTAAGTTGTGTGACTTTCAATATGATAAATTATTTATTGTGTTGGTGCATGACTGCGTACGTGTACACAGAGCATGTGTATGGATGCACGTGTGGCTTTTGTATGGGAGCCTCTCCTAGTGCCACTCCATCCAGCTGCATCATCAGCTCTGCCTGCCTCGCTCTCATCCTCATGGAGGGACCATTGTACTGTGAAGAGGGCCCATGTGGAGAGACATGAATGAGAACACACTCTTGCCACTCAATCTCAATGACGCTCTCTGTACACACAGATCATTTAGTGAATCAAAACAGTTCTAGAGGTTCTAGAAAATATCAGAGAATTACATGTAAAAAAACTGATTACTGTCCAAAACTTTACCAACTAAAAAACTTAAAGACAGCTACAGATGTTCAAAAACCCAAGCCCATGGAGAAGATAAGGTTTATTGGTTGTGTGATTAAAAGTGGCATATCCGGTTCAAGAGCATGACCTTTCTGTGAGAAAGAGAGCCCTTCGGAATGGTGAAAGAGAGAGAGAGAGCGAGAGAGAGAGAGACTTGCAATGTTACTGTACAGCCAAGCGTAAAGTGAGGAGGGGATTTCAGGCTGCCATTTTAGGACAACAGCTCTGACTCAAAATAGAGCCACTGGCTATAGCACAGAAGATGGGCTTTATTGCATAAGACAGGCAATGGACAGGTGATAAGGATGCCAAAGGTTCCAGAAAGCTGCCAGTGACTTAGGTTGAGCTTAACTGAAGACACATGGAGCTGCTAGCAACATGGCTACAGAGAGGCTAATGCAATAGCTAGCATCTGACTACAGACACAGTATAGTTGCTCTGTGAGTCTGATACATGATCATCACTGACACTGACAGTCAAACTGGAAGCGAGCTCCATTTCCACTTTCCATATGCAGGCTCTTCTGTTGAGGTTGGGCCTAACGCGCATTCAAATCTGAATCCACCATCTGAAGTATCGTGTGTCACACTATCTAGCTAACTAACAGCTTCCACTGTATCTACGTAGGCTACGGACAAAAATACAGGAACCATTTAGCTATTTTTTGTAAGAATACTGTAGGTCTTGTGTCTTCGTCTCAATGTGCTTGTTTTGGAAGACTCTGCAAACCAGCATAGATCAGCATACGTTTCAAGGTAGTCCATGATGGTATTTGCTGGTACATGTTGGTCTATGCTGGTCGGTGCTGGTTGGATGCTGGTTAAGCTGGTCTGACCAGCATGGTGGTTACCATCCTTCACTGTGTTTTGGACACGGGTAATAAAATCAAATGAAATCAAGAGTAAAAAAATAACACAATAACTAGTGATCAGCCTTTGCTGTGTTTTGGACACTGGTGACCAGCTTTCACTGTGTTTCAGACACATACCAGTTTAGGCTGTTCTATGCTGGTCCAGCATGGTCTAGCTGGTCAAGTTGGTCTGACCACAACCATTATTAACATATTTCCCAGCAGGTTCTATTGCAGATTATTTTTAGAATGTTTTTTTTGCAACATCTTTTTTTGTTTCTTATGTTTTTGAATGTACATAGGTTTATTATGCTACACCAAGATAAGCAACATACATTTTTCTAAACTAATCCAATCTGTTAGTTGGACTGAAATGATTGTTCCAGTTTAGATGGTTTTGGTAGTCTCATTTATTCATCTGTCTAACCCTGGCAGTCATTCTGAATGCATGTTGTTGGAAAAGTAAAGTTCCCATTGTTGGATATCCCCACCCTGGCAGGATTTCAATAGTAAATTAACATCACTCTGCAAGCCAGCATGATATGACTTGAAGGCTGGTCACCAGCAAAAACACAGTGAAGGATGGTCACCAGGAAAACACAGTGAAGGATGGTCACCAGGAAAACACAGTGAAGGCTGGTCACCAGCAAAAACACAGTGAAGGATGGTCACCAGGAAAACACAGTGAAGGCTGGTCACCAGCAAAAACACAGCAAAGGCTGGTCACCAGCAAAAAACACAGCGAAGGCTGGTCACCAGCAAAAACACAGCGAAGGCTGGTCACCAGAAAAACCACAGCGAAGACTGGTCACCATGAAAACACAGCGAATGAAGGCTGGTCACCATGAAAACACAGCGAAGGCTGGTCACCACAAAAACAGGACGAAGGAACCACGAAAACACAGCGAATGCTGGTCACCAGCAAAAACACAGCGAAGGCTGGTCACCAGCAAAAACACAGCGAAGGCTGGTCACCAGCAAAAACACAGCGAAGGCTGGTCACCAGCAAAAACACAGCGAAGGCTGGTCACCAGCAAAAACACAGCGAAGGCTGGTCACCAGCAAAAACACAGCGAAGGCTGGTCACCAGCAAAAACTCAGCGAAGGCTGGTCACCAGCAAAAACTCACCGAAGGCTGGCTACCAAAAACACAGCAAAATCTGTTTACCAGCAAAAACAGGACAAAGGAACCATGAAAACACAGCGAAGGCTGGTCACCAGCAAAAACACAGCAAAAGCTGTTTACCAGCAAAAACAGGACGAAGGAACCATGAAAACTCAGCGAAGGCTGGTCACCATGAAAACACAGCGAATGAACCATGGAAACACAACGAAGTCTGGTCATCACAAAAACAGAACGAAGGAACCACGAAAACACAGCGAATGCTGGTCACCAGCAAAAACTCAGCGAAGGCTGGTCACCAGCAAAAACACAGCGAAGGCTGGTCACCAGCAAAAACACAGCGAAGGCTGGTCACCAGCAAAAACACAGCAAAAGCTGTTTGCCACAAAAACAGGACGAAGGAACCATGAAAACACATCGAAGGCTGGTCACCACGAAAAAAGGACGAAGGAACCACGAAAACACAACAAAGGCTGGTCACCAGCAAAACCAGCAGCTATGCTGGACCAGCCTTTGCTGGTCTATGTTGGTCTATGCTGGTCTTTACAGCAGGGGGAAAGGACAGAGTGGATCAATGCATCTGTAGAGCTGTTCCAGGGGTGTGTGTGTGTGTGTGTGTGTGTATGTGTGTGTGTGTGTGTGTGTGTGTGTGTGTGTGTGTGTGTGTGTGTGTGTGTGTGTGTGTGTGCGTGTGTGTATGTGTGTGTGTGTGTGTGTGTGTGTGTGTGTGTATGTGTGTGTGTGTGTGTGTGTGTGTGTGTGTGTGTGTGTGTGTGTGTGTGTGTGTGTGTGCGTGTGTGACCTGTGGAGATGTGTGAGTGATTGAGGCGAGAGGTGACAGGAGCTGGTTAATTCTCCTACGCAGTGAAGCAAGCAGGCAGCAGAGCAGAGATCAGAACGCTGCTGACAGCTACATAAATACACAAATAGAGGTAGGAGGTGTTCACAAGCTGAGACTGGGACACCCTTCATCAGCCTGCACTCTCTCTCTCTCTGTCTTTCTCTCTCTCCTTCTCTCCATCTAACTAACTCACTTTCCTCAGCTAGCGAAGGGGTTGACAGACACTCACATAGATATGCGAAAACACAACCACACATATAGACATGCACAACCACACATATAGACATGCACAACCACACACACGCACACATACACGACACGTACACACGACACGTACAGCCCTGCCACAACGGTTCTACAGTAAGGACGTCACAACTCGACCTTCCAGTATCAAACTGTATCATGTGTCACTTATCAATCAAATCTGTCTAGCGATGCTGGCAGCCGTGGCATGAGTGGCACATGGGGCTGTGTGTGTATGTGTCTGGACAAGGGGCATTTCACAAGAAAAGAAAATGTCTGCAGCAGCGAACACCAGGCTGAAACACTCACCACTGACAGACAGCTTATCAAAAGAGAAGTGAAAAAATGACGTCAGCGGCCAGCCACCTCACATTGAGTCACAGACAACCCACTGGGCACAGATGTCAGTTCAATGTCTAGTTTTGATTTACATTAGGTTGAGTTGTCAACTAACGTGAATTCAATGTGAAATCAACAACAACAAAAATCACCATGTCATGGGATTAAAATGAGAAACTAGGTGGAAGAAAATACGACCTGCCCTTACGTTGATGACATTTTGCGAATCCAATGAGTTATCTACGTTGATTCAACATCATCACAGAGATTTTTGCGGTTGAAATGATGTGGAAACAATATTGATTCAACCAGTTTTTGCCCAGTGGGAACCCAGAACATCATTAAAACCTATGACCAGCTTCAGAGAACGCTTCCATCTGTGTCTGTCCCTGTTTCTCTACTGCAAACTTGCATGTCTGAATATTAATCATGGGGCTTTCCCCCAGCTGTAGGATTTAAGAAAGACTTGAATGGAATCTT